>NC_077226.1:1358578-1568741 GCF_024763615.1 Phlebotomus papatasi | reverse complement strand
AAATCAATTAGTAGGACCATTTCAAGTATTCTTAGCGAATTTCATCCAGAAATATTGAGAATTACGGTTTTTAGGGCCGATTTTCGATTTTTCGAAAAAACTGTAAGGGGTTAGCCTTACGATTTTTTTGGTCAAAAATTTTTTTGTCGAGATTTTGCAAATTCCGCAATGAAAATCAATTAGTAGAACCATTTCAAGTATTCTTAGTGATTTTCATCCAGAAATATTGAGAATTACGGTTTTTAGGGCCGATTTTCGATTTTTCGAAAAAACTGTAAGGGGTTAGCCTTACGATTTTTTTGGTCAAAAAATTTTTTGTCGAGATTTTGCAAATTCCGCAATGGAAATCAATTAGTAGGACCATTTCAAGTATTCTTTGCGAATTTCATCCAGAAATATTGAGAATTACGGTTTTTAGAGACGATTTTCGATTTTTCGAAAAAACTGTAAGGGGTTAGCCTTACGATTTTTTTGGTCAAAAAATTTTTTGTCGAGATTTTGCAAATTCCGCAATGGAAATCAATTAGTAGAACCATTTCAAGTATTCTTTGCGAATTTCATCCAGAAATATTGAGAATTACGGTTTTTAGGGACGATTTTCGATTTTTTGAAAAAACTGTAAGGGGTTAGCCTTACGATTTTTTTGGTCAAAAAATTTTTTGTCGAGATTTTGCAAATTCCGCAATGGAAATCAATTAGTAGGACCATTTCAAGTATTCTTTGCGAATTTCATCCAGAAATATTGAGAATTACGGTTTTTAGGGACGATTTTCGATTTTTTGAAAAAACTGTAAGGGGTTAGCCTTACGATTTTTTTGGTCAAAAATTTTTTTTGTCGAGATTTTGCAAATTCCGCAATGGAAATCAATTAGTAGGACCATTTCAAGTATTCTTTGCGAATTTCATCCAGAAATATTGAGAATTACGGTTTTTAGGGCGGATTTTCGATTTTTTGAAAAAACTGTAAGGGGTTAGCCTTACGATTTTTTTGGTCAAAAAATTTTTTGTCGAGATTTTGCAAATTCCGCAATGGAAATCAATTAGTAGGACCATTTCAAGTATTCTTTGCGAATTTCATCCAGAAATATTGAGAATTACGGTTTTTAGGGCGGATTTTCGATTTTTCGAAAAAACTGTAAGGGGTTAGCCTTACGATTTTTTTGGTCAAAAAATTTTTTGTCGAGATTTTGCAAATTCCGCAATGGAAATCAATTAGTAGGACCATTTCAAGTATTCTTTGCGAATTTCATCCAGAAATATTGAGAATTACGGTTTTTAGGGCCGATTTTCGATTTTTCGAAAAAACTGTAAGGGGTTAGCCTTACGATTTTTTTGGTCAAAAATTTTTTTGTCGAGATTTTGCAAATTCCGCAATGGAAATCAATTAGTAGAACCATTTCAAGTATTCTTTGCGAATTTCATCCAGAAATATTGAGAATTACGGTTTTTAGGGCCGATTTTCGATTTTTCGAAAAAACTGTAAGGGGTTAGCCTTACTATTTTTTTGGTCAAAAAATTTTTTGTCGAGATTTTGCAAATTCCGCAATGGAAATCAATTAGTAGGACCATTTCAAGTATTCTTTGCGAATTTCATCCAGAAATATTGAGAATTACGGTTTTTAGGGCGATTTTCGATTTTTCGAAAAAACTGTAAGGGGTTAGCCTTACGATTTTTTTGGTCAAAAAATTTTTTGTCGAGATTTTGCAAATTCCGCAATGGAAATCAATTAGTAGGACCATTTCAAGTATTCTTTGCGAATTTCATCCAGAAATATTGAGAATTACGGTTTTTAGGGCGATTTTCGATTTTTTGAAAAAACTGTAAGGGGTTAGCCTTACGATTTTTTTGGTCAAAAAATTTTTTGTCGAGATTTTGCAAATTCCGCAATGGAAATCAATTAGTAGGACCATTTCAAGTATTCTTTGCGAATTTCATCCAGAAATATTGAGAATTACGGTTTTTAGGGCGATTTTCGATTTTTTGAAAAAACTGTAAGGGGTTAGCCTTACGATTTTTTTGGTCAAAAAATTTTTTGTCGAGATTTTGCAAATTCCGCAATGGAAATCAATTAGTAGGACCATTTCAAGTATTCTTTGCGAATTTCATCCAGAAATATTGAGAATTACGGTTTTTAGGGCCGATTTTCGATTTTTTGAAAAAACTGTAAGGGGTTAGCCTTACGATTTTTTTGGTCAAAAAATTTTTTGTCGAGATTTTGCAAATTCCGCAATGGAAATCAATTAGTAGAACCATTTCAAGTATTCTTTGCGAATTTCATCCAGAAATATTGAGAATTACGGTTTTTAGGGCCGATTTTCGATTTTTTGAAAAAACTGTAAGGGGTTAGCCTTACGATTTTTTTGGTCAAAAAATTTTTTGTCGAGATTTTGCAAATTCCGCAATGGAAATCAATTAGTAGGACCATTTCAAGTATTCTTTGCGAATTTCATCCAGAAATATTGAGAATTACGGTTTTTAGGGACGATTTTCGATTTTTTGAAAAAACTGTAAGGGGTTAGCCTTACGATTTTTTTGGTCAAAAAATTTTTTGTCGAGATTTTGCAAATTCCGCAATGGAAATCAATTAGTAGAACCATTTCAAGTATTCTTTGCGAATTTCATCCAGAAATATTGAGAATTACGGTTTTTAGGGACGATTTTCGATTTTTCGAAAAAACTGTAAGGGGTTAGCCTTACGATTTTTTTGGTCAAAAAATTTTTTGTCGAGATTTTGCAAATTCCGCAATGGAAATCAATTAGTAGGACCATTTCAAGTATTCTTTGCGAATTTCATCCAGAAATATTGAGAATTACGGTTTTTAGGGACGATTTTCGATTTTTTGAAAAAACTGTAAGGGGTTAGCCTTACGATTTTTTTGGTCAAAAAATTTTTTGTCGAGATTTTGCAAATTCCGCAATGGAAATCAATTAGTAGAACCATTTCAAGTATTCTTTGCGAATTTCATCCAGAAATATTGAGAATTACGGTTTTTAGGGACGATTTTCGATTTTTTGAAAAAACTGTAAGGGGTTAGCCTTACGATTTTTTTGGTCAAAAAATTTTTTGTCGAGATTTTGCAAATTCCGCAATGGAAATCAATTAGTAGGACCATTTCAAGTATTCTTTGCGAATTTCATCCAGAAATATTGAGAATTACGGTTTTTAGGGACGATTTTCGATTTTTTGAAAAAACTGTAAGGGGTTAGCCTTACGATTTTTTTGGTCAAAAATTTTTTGTCGAGATTTTGCAAATTCCGCAATGGAAATCAATTAGTAGGACCATTTCAAGTATTCTTTGCGAATTTCATCCAGAAATATTGAGAATTACGGTTTTTAGGGACGATTTTCGATTTTTTGAAAAAACTGTAAGGGGTTAGCCTTACGATTTTTTTGGTCAAAAAATTTTTTGTCGAGATTTTGCAAATTCCGCAATGGAAATCAATTAGTAGAACCATTTCAAGTATTCTTTGCGAATTTCATCCAGAAATATTGAGAATTACGGTTTTTAGGGCCGATTTTCGATTTTTTGAAAAAACTGTAAGGGGTTAGCCTTACGATTTTTTTGGTCAAAAAATTTTTTGTCGAGATTTTGCAAATTCCGCAATGGAAATCAATTAGTAGGACCATTTCAAGTATTCTTTGCGAATTTCATCCAGAAATATTGAGAATTACGGTTTTTAGGGCCGATTTTCGATTTTTTGAAAAAACTGTAAGGGGTTAGCCTTACGATTTTTTTGGTCAAAAAATTTTTTGTCGAGATTTTGCAAATTCCGCAATGGAAATCAATTAGTAGAACCATTTCAAGTATTCTTTGCGAATTTCATCCAGAAATATTGAGAATTACGGTTTTTAGGGCCGATTTTCGATTTTTTGAAAAAACTGTAAGGGGTTAGCCTTACGATTTTTTTGGTCAAAAAATTTTTTGTCGAGATTTTGCAAATTCCGCAATGGAAATCAATTAGTAGGACCATTTCAAGTATTCTTTGCGAATTTCATCCAGAAATATTGAGAATTACGGTTTTTAGGGACGATTTTCGATTTTTTGAAAAAACTGTAAGGGGTTAGCCTTACGATTTTTTTGGTCAAAAAATTTTTTGTCGAGATTTTGCAAATTCCGCAATGGAAATCAATTAGTAGAACCATTTCAAGTATTCTTTGCGAATTTCATCCAGAAATATTGAGAATTACAGTTTTTAGGGACGATTTTCGATTTTTTGAAAAAACTGTAAGGGGTTAGCCTTACGATTTTTTTGGTCAAAAAATTTTTTTGTCGAGATTTTGCAAATTCCGCAATGGAAATCAATTAGTAGGACCATTTCAAGTATTCTTTGCGAATTTCATCCAGAAATATTGAGAATTACAGTTTTTAGGGACGATTTTCGATTTTTTGAAAAAACTGTAAGGGGTTAGCCTTACGATTTTTTTGGTCAAAAAATTTTTTTGTCGAGATTTTGCAAATTCCGCAATGGAAATCAATTAGTAGGACCATTTCAAGTATTCTTTGCGAATTTCATCCAGAAATATTGAGAATTACGGTTTTTAGGGACGATTTTCGATTTTTTGAAAAAACTGTAAGGGGTTAGCCTTACGATTTTTTTGGTCAAAAAATTTTTTGTCGAGATTTTGCAAATTCCGCAATGGAAATCAATTAGTAGGACCATTTCAAGTATTCTTTGCGAATTTCATCCAGAAATATTGAGAATTACGGTTTTTAGGGACGATTTTCGATTTTTTGAAAAAACTGTAAGGGGTTAGCCTTACGATTTTTTTGGTCAAAAAATTTTTTGTCGAGATTTTGCAAATTCCGCAATGGAAATCAATTAGTAGGACCATTTCAAGTATTCTTTGCGAATTTCATCCAGAAATATTGAGAATTACGGTTTTTAGGAGCCGATTTTCGATTTTTTGAAAAAACTGTAAGGGGTTAGCCTTACGATTTTTTTGGTCAAAAAATTTTTTTGTCGAGATTTTGCAAATTCCGCAATGGAAATCAATTAGTAGAACCATTTCAAGTATTCTTTGCGAATTTCATCCAGAAATATTGAGAATTACAGTTTTTAGGGCCGATTTTCGATTTTTTGAAAAAACTGTAAGGGGTTAGCCTTACGATTTTTTTGGTCAAAAAATTTTTTGTCGAGATTTTGCAAATTCCGCAATGGAAATCAATTAGTAGGACCATTTCAAGTATTCTTTGCGAATTTCATCCAGAAATATTGAGAATTACAGTTTTTAGGGCCGATTTTCGATTTTTTGAAAAAACTGTAAGGGGTTAGCCTTACGATTTTTTTGGTCAAAAAATTTTTTGTCGAGATTTTGCAAATTCCGCAATGGAAATCAATTAGTAGGACCATTTCAAGTATTCTTTGCGAATTTCATCCAGAAATATTGAGAATTACGGTTTTTAGGGCCGATTTTCGATTTTTTGAAAAAACTGTAAGGGGTTAGCCTTACGATTTTTTTGGTCAAAAAATTTTTTGTCGAGATTTTGCAAATTCCGCAATGGAAATCAATTAGTAGAACCATTTCAAGTATTCTTTGCGAATTTCATCCAGAAATATTGAGAATTACGGTTTTTAGGGCCGATTTTCGATTTTTTGAAAAAACTGTAAGGGGTTAGCCTTACGATTTTTTTGGTCAAAAAATTTTTTGTCGAGATTTTGCAAATTCCGCAATGGAAATCAATTAGTAGGACCATTTCAAGTATTCTTTGCGAATTTCATCCAGAAATATTGAGAATTACAGTTTTTAGGGACGATTTTCGATTTTTTGAAAAAACTGTAAGGGGTTAGCCTTACGATTTTTTTGGTCAAAAAATTTTTTGTCGAGATTTTGCAAATTCCGCAATGGAAATCAATTAGTAGGACCATTTCAAGTATTCTTTGCGAATTTCATCCAGAAATATTGAGAATTACAGTTTTTAGGGACGATTTTCGATTTTTTGAAAAAACTGTAAGGGGTTAGCCTTACGATTTTTTTGGTCAAAAAATTTTTTGTCGAGATTTTGCAAATTCCGCAATGGAAATCAATTAGTAGGACCATTTCAAGTATTCTTTGCGATTTTCACCCAGAAATATTGAGAATTCCGGTTTTTAGATGGAAATCAATTAGTAGGACCATTTCAAGTATTCTTTGCGAATTTCATCCAGAAATATTGAGAATTACAGTTTTTAGGGACGATTTTCGATTTTTTGAAAAAACTGTAAGGGGTTAGCCTTACGATTTTTTTGGTCAAAAAATTTTTTGTCGAGATTTTGCAAATTCCGCAATGGAAATCAATTAGTAGGACCATTTCAAGTATTCTTTGCGAATTTCATCCAGAAATATTGAGAATTACAGTTTTTAGGGCCGATTTTCGATTTTTTGAAAAAACTGTAAGGGGTTAGCCTTACGATTTTTTTGGTCAAAAAATTTTTTGTCGAGATTTTGCAAATTCCGCAATGGAAATCAATTAGTAGAACCATTTCAAGTATTCTTTGCGAATTTCATCCAGAAATATTGAGAATTACAGTTTTTAGGGCCGATTTTCGATTTTTTGAAAAAACTGTAAGGGGTTAGCCTTACTATTTTTTTGGTCAAAAAATTTTTTGTCGAGATTTTGCAAATTCCGCAATGGAAATCAATTAGTAGGACCATTTCAAGTATTCTTTGCGAATTTCATCCAGAAATATTGAGAATTACAGTTTTTAGGGACGATTTTCGATTTTTTGAAAAAACTGTAAGGGGTTAGCCTTACGATTTTTTTGGTCAAAAAATTTTTTGTCGAGATTTTGCAAATTCCGCAATGGAAATCAATTAGTAGGACCATTTCAAGTATTCTTTGCGAATTTCATCCAGAAATATTGAGAATTACAGTTTTTAGGGCCGATTTTCGATTTTTTGAAAAAACTGTAAGGGGTTAGCCTTACGATTTTTTTGGTCAAAAAATTTTTTGTCGAGATTTTGCAAATTCCGCAATGGAAATCAATTAGTAGAACCATTTCAAGTATTCTTTGCGAATTTCATCCAGAAATATTGAGAATTACAGTTTTTAGGGCCGATTTTCGATTTTTTGAAAAAACTGTAAGGGGTTAGCCTTACTATTTTTTTGGTCAAAAAATTTTTTGTCGAGATTTTGCAAATTCCGCAATGGAAATCAATTAGTAGGACCATTTCAAGTATTCTTTGCGAATTTCATCCAGAAATATTGAGAATTACGGTTTTTAAGGCCGATTTTCGATTTTTTGAAAAAACTGTAAGGGGTTAGCCTTACGATTTTTTTGGTCAAAAATTTTTTTCTCGAGATTTTGCAAATTCCGCAATGGAAATCAATTAGTAGGACCATTTCAAGTATTCTTTGCGAATTTCATCCAGAAATATTGAGAATTACAGTTTTTAGGGCCGATTTTCGATTTTTTGAAAAAACTGTAAGGGGTTAGCCTTACGATTTTTTTGGTCAAAAATTTTTTTGTCGAGATTTTGCAAATTCCGCAATGGAAATCAATTAGTAGGACCATTTCAAGTATTCTTTGCGAATTTCATCCAGAAATATTGAGAATTACAGTTTTTAGGGCCGATTTTCGATTTTTTGAAAAAACTGTAAGGGGTTAGCCTTACGATTTTTTTGGTCAAAAAATTTTTTGTCGAGATTTTGCAAATTCCGCAATGGAAATCAATTAGTAGGACCATTTCAAGTATTCTTTGCGAATTTCATCCAGAAATATTGAGAATTACGGTTTTTAGGGCCGATTTTCGATTTTTTGAAAAAACTGTAAGGGGTTAGCCTTACTTTCCCTTAAGCTGATCTAGGCTTATCACTAGCTTTTGAAGTAAATTGAATCTTAGGAAAAAAAAAAGTTACCTGCTAACAAAATGCGTCCTATCAGCTCATTTCGTCCAATATTGTCAAAGTCCATTACCATGATGTCAAGTGAACACTCTCTAATCTTTTCCCATGGCACGCTAAAGCTGAAGGCTTCGTTGAAAATGGGATTGAGGGTACACTTGAAAATGGGTGTCTTCCTTTTGTCCACGCGCTTTTCTCCAAATTGCAACCAAACCTTGACGTAAGGATCTGAAACATTCAAAATGGTTTTTCGGTTAAGAAAGATAATTTTCTAATACCGAAAATGTGTTCAACCTGATTTTCCGTTGATGTCTTTGGCCTTGAGATTGCGAGCCTTTATGAGTGACAGAGTTAGAATTGAATTTGACGGTTGATAGCAGAGAGATGCCAATAATTCACCGCACTTATCCTTTGCTGGTGGCTTTAGGGCCTTCCAGAAAGCCGGTTTACCTGTAAAGTCCACCTGACAGAGCGGCAGAAAGACCTCACCGATCGAATCGTCACGCGAAAATCTGTCGTAGTCGAAAACGTGCAGATGTAGCACCTTTTGGAGGACAACAAAAAAAGAAAAGAATAATTTTCAAATGTTCAATTTAGAAAATGTGGACTTTTTTGGAAAAAATCTTCGAAACTTTTCGAACTTACTCTCGATTGAAGCTTCTGAATGGGAAATCCCTCAAAGTAAAATGTCTCGTTCCAGCGTGGATTGAGAGTTCTTCTCTTGATTTTTGTCTCAAGACGATGCTTCTTGTCAGGTAATAATGTAACTCTTACATAAGGATCCGATGTTCCGCTGAGATCCTTTGCTGGTAGTTCCTTTCCCTGCAAAATACCAATTTTTTTTTATTAAAAATATATTTTTAACGTTAGAAGAAATGACAAATATTCAAAGGGGTTACTCAAGTTTGGAATATCGACACATTTTTCCGCTAGAATCCATGGAATCTACGGAATCACTCATAAAATTCTGATAGAATCTCAAGTGATATTCCTTCAAGAATCACTGGAATCACATTAAGTGGAAATGGGAGTTACTAGATTCAAATGGAATCATAGAATCATTCTTTCCGAAAACTCCGCGATAACTAATGATAAGTCAAGGTACCTTTACAGATTTCTATGCATTTTTTCTTTAATTGCGAGATTTTGGCTACCTCCGAAAAAATAATAAATTGTAAATAAGTAAAAGTGTGCAGAATAAAGAGTACTCGCAAGGGGAACAGATCGGTGTTTTATTAATGTCCCTGCCCCTCCCAAGTGAGTCTTTACAGTTCTATATAACTTTTGCCCAATGAAAAGCATCTCGACTGAAGTATATGTCTTAAATGGAAATTCAACAATTTTTACACAAATTTTGCTTAAAAATACAACAACTTTGGTTGAAATACACAAGGCTTCACACTATAATAGTGTGAAAAATTATGATCAAACTATAATAGTGTTAATTTTTGATCATGTGACGAAAAACTATCATAAAGTTGTGTATTTTTTCACACTATAATAAAGTGAAAAACTGCACTCTTAGAAAAGTTTAGACGTGATTACTAATGAAAATTAGTTGTTCGGGCGATTATTATCAAATCTATTTAAAATAGTTCTTATATTCTTAAAACATTATACTCATAATAAATTTATTAGTAGTGAGAATATAAGACAATATTTACGTGGATAAGTTGCGGCAATTATTTCATAATGCTTTCATACAATTATATTTGCTTGTGTTAATTAAATGAAATCATTATCCCAACAAATATTGGTCACTAATTCCTTTTAGTTCTCACAACCAATGTAAATAGATGGGCCTATATTTTCATAAAGTTATGACTACTTTTCCAATAGTAAAGAGTGGTTTTTATTTTAGTAATGCGTTGAAGCTCTTTCGAATTTTAAGCAACTAATAAGAAATATGCATCACAATGAATGCTATATAGTAACCACAACTAATATGATATAGTTATTACAGCCAATAAGATGGGTATCAACCCCATTTATTTAGTAATTGGAACTAATATGTTATAGTAGCCATTACTATTTTGATTTAGTTGTGATAACTAAATGAAAATGATACTTTAACTAACTGTGGTCAACTATTTCATTTAGTTACCCAAACTAAATATATAGTTGGGTCTATATTTACTATATTTTATAGTTCTAATAACTGCATATGAGCTTCTACGAACTAATTTTTTCTAAGAGTGTGTAATCATACTATAATAGTGGTAATTTTTAGAATTTTTCAAACAGTTTTAAATCACAAAATATTTTTGAAAATTTTTTATGACTATAATTAGTGAGAAATTTTACACAGATCGCAATTAAATAATTAATTTATCCGATTTTACACTATTATAGTGTTAAAATTTTTACACATTTTCAAATTAAACAACGTTTTTTGAAAATTTTTCAACTAGGGGAATGTAGGCATGGTTCGCACAGAGTGAACCTTCAAACAAACCGAATTTTCTCTTTGTTTGCAAAGAGCTAACTTACCATTTCTCATCTCGTACCATGAGCTTAACAATTATCTATCTTATGGCTAAGAAATGAAGAACTAATTCTTTGCAAATAAAGAGAAATATTGCGTTGTTTGAAGGCTCACTTTGTGCGAACCATGCCAACATTCCCCTATAATTGTGGTAATTTTCAATCACGTGACAATGAATTACCAAAATGTTGTGTATTTTTTTTAAACATTTTCAAAGTAAACAACTAAAATGGTAGATTTTGCACTATCATAGTAGCAAAATTTTACACATTTTTACTGTGTACACAGCAAAAAAAATTGTGTAAAATTTTACTAGGGGAAAGTTCCCATGCTTGATACCATTGGAAGCTTCGTAATGACAAAATTTTCTATGTAATATAACATATATGTGACTCATCGAAAACATATTTCAAAAACTATGAGAAAGTTGCCAGTTTTTAAAAAATATTGCGAAGTCACGTTTATTGAGAAACTTAGGAAAAATTTAGTCATTACGAAGCTTCCAATAGTATCAACTTTCCCCTACCATTATAGCATTTTTATAGCATTTTTATACCATTATTCAAACTCATTTTTCTTCAAAACGCCATTGTGCAAATTTAAAATTTTAGAATGTTATAGTCTAGTCTAGGAAGTTTTCAAAAAGTGGCGTAAGTGCGCTGTGGTTATAATAGAACCGGAGATATGAGGGGTCAAAATTCACGAAATTCAAAAAATCATATCTCCGGTTCTATGTGAACGTCGTACAGAATAAAATTGTGCAAATCAAGAAAGGTTCAGTGTCTCCGTCTATTTCCTGCTGTGTTTAGACTATGTAGTTTCCAAAAAGTGGCGTAGGTTCGCTGTGGCTAAAATAAAACCGAAGATATAAAGGGTCACAGGAAATTAAAACTGCTATATCTCCAGTTCTACTTGACCGATTTTGATGAATGAGGGCTTAAACGAAAGATCTCACCAAATGCTACAACTTTCTAGAATATTTGAACTTCGTGGGACCAACACCAGGGGCGCCACAGTCAAAAAACCAATTTCAATATCACATAACCTCAATTATCTCGATTTTCGCTGAACCGATTTTGATGATTACTTCGACATAATTGTAGAGGACATTTATGTCTATATTTTGTCCATACATCATTTTCCAATCAGACTACGCTATCTGTCCGATCTGGCCGTTTAAGTGTGAAAAGTGTGTGTGCCTCTGATTTTAGGCCTATTAACCTTCTTCCTGTTCTATCAAAGGCCTTTGAGTTTCTTCTTCACGAGCAGATATCACAATATTTAGAGGACAACAGGCTCCTCTGTGACTTTCAGTCAGGCTTTCGAAAGGGCCACAGCACTACGACGGCTCTCCTGAGAGTCAACCATGACATTGCGTCTTCAATGGATCGAGGTCGCTTCGTAATTCTTGTCCTGCTGGACTTTACTAAGGCCTTTGATAGCCTTCCTCACAATCTCCTATGTTATAAATTATGTTCCCTTTTTAAATTTTCATCCTCAGCAGTTGCTCTTATACAATCCTACTTCACTGGAAGGTCACTAATCGTGAAGTATTGTGAGAATATTTCGCCCCCTTCTCTTTTAAATAAGGGCATTGGACAAGGTTCAATTCTAGGCCCATTGCTTTTTTCTCTCTTCATTAATGATTTACCCTCAGTATTGAAAAATTGCTCCTTTCATCTTTATGCTGATGACCTTCAAATCTATGTTGAGGGTGATCCTTCTGATCCTCCTCAAGCTTTTCACCTAATGAACGGTGATCTTTCTAAAATTGAGCGCTGGGCGTTATCAAACGGATTAATTCTGAATCCTAAAAAGTCACAAGCTATTGTGATTTCTAAAAAAGGAGTTACCATTGATTCCTGTCCATTGCACCTTTACGGTGAAACTATCCCTTTTTCTGATCAGGTCAAAAACCTAGGTATAATCTTCAATACAACTCTCTCTTGGTCTGATCAAGCCACTTCTATTTGCCGAAAGGTCAATTATTCCCTGTATACCCTTAGACGCTTCCGGGACATTACGCCCTATGACACTCGTTTGATCCTCGCGCGAGCGCTTCTTCTTCCTTTTTTTAATTATAGAGCAGAGCTATTTTTTGCGGCGGATAGTGACACAATTCGTCGTCTGACGGTCTCCTTTAATGATTGTGTCAGGTATATTTGCGGCATAAGTCGCCGGGATCACATCACTCCATATAGAAACGTTTTCATTGGTTGTGATCTAAGATCCCTTTTGAAGATGAGAGCTGTTCTATTCCTGTTTCACCTATTGATTTCCGGATGTCCTGAGTACCTGTCGAGTCTTCTGGTTAGGGGGGGTTCAGCCAGGGTTCGGGGACTCTTGGTGCCTAGAGTGGGCAGTGACTGCCTTTATAAAACTTTGTTTGTTAAAGGCGTTACTGCTTACAATAGCATACCGAATGATAAGCGCACTTCTGCTGCAGCCATTCGCCAATTTTTTTCAAATAGAGGCCTGAGAAGCTTGGGATGTGGAAAATCTTTTCTTTTTTTCTCTTCTTTTCTCTCTTTATTTCTCCTTATTTTCATTTTTATCCTTTCTTTTTATTTTAGTTTTTTTATTATTATCTTTTTTTTTTCTTTCACAATTGTAAAAGGGATGATCCTATTATTGTGAATAAATACATTATTATTATTGTTATTATTATTAAAAAATTGATTTTTCCCATAATAACGCTTTGAAATCACTCAGATGCCAATTTGACTGCCTCTACTCCACCGAGACACTTAAAATAGGGTTTTAAATGGAAAGTCCCACAAAATACAACAATTCTTTGATATAGTTGAAGTTCAACAAATGACTACTTGGGGCACTCTGGATGAAAAAACGAGTTAAGAAACAAAAAACCTCGCTTATCTTGGCTTCTGAGTAGGGTAAATTAAGCTAACTCAAAACCTGTTCCAAATGGAAATTTTTCTCTATTCCAAATGGAAACGTAATTATTTTCATGATAAATACAGTACTAAATTGCTATATTTATATATTTTCTATGCCTCAGTTTCATTATTTAGTTAGTTTTGCTCCAAATAAAGCGAAAATCCATTTATATTCACAAATTATAATTTGTTAATTTCTCAGAAAAATTAAAAGTGTACCTTTTCACCATTGAATTTTTCATCGATTGACCGTATTTTCCAATGAAAAGCACAATGAGGTGACTGTTGTTTATTTCTTTTGTTTAATATTTATGTCATATTTCTGGCTAACTTTAGTTAAATTGAGTGCTAATCTTTATTGTTAACGGTACGTGAAGTGTTCAAATGAAATAATTACCTATTTCGTGAACAAAAAGGGTTTATCTGAAGTGTCTGCAAATGCTGCAATAGGAAACCCAGGAAATATGATTTTTTTTTAGAAAGATTTTCTTATTGTTTTAGATGCGAAAGAAGAAAAGATCAGGAATAAGAACAAATCCTTCACTTAAGAGCAACTCAACAAAGTTTTGGAAGCCTTTCGTCGCGGTTCCACTTATACACTGTGTGTCTCCAATTAGAAACTTTCCCTTGTCTCCATTTGGATTAATTTGTTTCTAATTGCAGCATTTTGCACTTGTGTTTTTTTCGTGTATTTAAGAAGCTTTCAAATTATATTTAAAGAATTTTCACTAAACAGTAACATTCTAGAAGAGTCAAGGAGCAAATTTATGTAATTCTCTTCAGAAAAAATATGAACTTAATGTGTTGAATCTTCTGTCAAAGTTAAAGCGTCTGGAAATGGTTTTGAATTAGGACATTTACCCTAATCGATGAGATCATGTTCTATGGGAAAATTATAGAGAACATTCTGGTCTACATTTCACCCATATATCACTTTTCTGTCACTCCATCCAAATCCTTGATATTTTGGTTTAAATACAAAATTTGTATAATTTCACGAATTTGATTCAAGATAACTAAATGGCGTCTCCCAACTTCAGCTCTAAATCGAATTTGCATGCACTCCGAGTTAGCTCACGTTAAGAATCTCACCTACATAAGCCGGTTAGGATTATCTGTCCCTTTATTGGAATAGGGGAAGTGCTTATAATTTTGGACAGTCTGCTTATAAGCATCGAAGTTCCAAGTTTGAAGTGCGATATTTTCTATACTAATTGACATTTCTTGTTACTCTCTTTTCAGGAGGGTTGTTTAGAAACTTGGCAAGCTATTTATCGTCTTATTTTTATTAAAATTAGTTTTGATACGTTTAAAAATGAATTGATAAGTAGAGGGGAATTTGACTGTAATTTTGGACAACTTGGCTGTAAATTTGGACAGCTAATCCGCCTCAACAGGATGCCCATTGTTCTTCATTTGATGAACCAATCTGACCAAGTCCTCTTTCTGTTCATGTAAGGGAAACGTAGAATGTCACAAGAAGCCCGGAAACTTTCCATATCATTCATTAAAGTGAGTTGACTTCGATACTCCAAGTACGTGCAGATTCGCTCATTCCCTGACCTTTCCGGGAGCCTTTCAAGGCATTTCTCGCTACATCTCTTTCGTAGAGATGATGCTCCTTTGTTTCTCCAGGCATTTGTCCAACCTAGTCATCACAAAAGCTAAAACTTCACGAAATTTCGTGAGAAAAACACCTGTCCAAAATAAGAATCATCACCTCACTGGTGAATGTCTTAAAAAATTTCCCATTTTTCACACGAAAAATATAATTCACAAGGCAAATCTCACTTCAGGTCAAATGTACAAATCACCAATAACGAGAATCAACACAATATTCAATGAATATTCAATAATATCACTCAAAAACAGCGAACAAACTTTGTTAGTACTTCACAAAAACTAAATAAGACTGAAGTAAGCCACGAAGTTCTGTCATATTTCTCGTAAGCAATTGCTCACACTGAATTTTCAACAAAGCAATTTCAACTCAAATCATATTCAAAATTTAACGTATTTAGTGTTAAAATCTTCCAAAAAGAACAAATATTTAGATAGAATTCATTATTCATCAAATATTGGAATAAAAATCCATCATTTTAATCAATTTATTTTTAGTGTCCAATTTTATCCTCAAAGTGTCCAAAATAAGAAACTGGACAAAATTATGAGCATTTTTCCTAAACGGAATATGAACACAAATTTTCGATCTTGAGTAACCCATTGCAAATATGTGTGTGTACTGTGTACACTCAGCTCTTCGTTATCCGGGTGACAGCTGCCAAACACTGGCGGTTGATATATTCAAAATTATTTTCACTAAACATGAAGTTTGTCCAGAGTGAATTAAAGTATTATTAACATTGTATCGAAGTTTTTAATACATAATTGTGATAAAAAAAAAATTAAACATAAGGACACCATGAAGAAAATTCTCTTTTTCTTTGTCAGATAGAAAATAAATTCACACAGCACAAAATAGAAAAAAAACCGTTGATCATTCAAAAAACCTAAATGTCATTTTGTCCCCACGTCAGCCGGATAACGAAGAGTCGAGTGTAGTGTAAAAGTGATGCAATAAACTAACCTGAATTATCTTGAGAATAAGTGTTGAATTCTGAAAATCGTACTCAAGTGAGAAATGTATTTGTCCCACGTTCTCGATGGGCTCCGTATTGTCAATGTACATATCTATCATTGAGATACTTCGATTGTCCCCCGTTTGACCACTAACAGTGGCAACACTGGCACTATCAGCGCCACCACCGGATGTTTTGCTCTGCGAATTGCTGGATCTGCCAAAGACATTACTGTCAAAATCACTCAAACTGTCAGTTAGAATTGGTTTTTGTTCTTTTTGGTTCTGATTATCTAAAGGAATTATGTTGCAATGAGGTCTATAAGGGCTAGATTTTTGGTTATCCTAGAGCCAGAGTCAACTTACCCGATCAGGGGTGATTTGATGTTGAGGAAGCCATTGAGCTTTCGATTGATATTGTTGGCTGGAGGTGGAGAAATACTCTGTTGGGGTTGCTGAACTTCCTGTCCAGGATCCGCAGGAGGCGCTACCGGTTGCTGGAGCCTTTAAAAGAAATAAAAGAAGGAATGAAATGTGATTGACAAGATTCTGAAACTTAGATGCTCACCTGACGATCTCACTGGCCACCTCTTCGTCGTCATTTGGCTCAATGAATTGAAGCTGGGAGCGCTTGTGGCGCCACCAGAGGTAACCGCCGGCAAAGAGGAGAAGCACAGTAACGATGGCACCAACAGTGGCCAGGCATCCAATTACCAACACGCTCACCATTCCTCACCTTTTGAGTACCTCAAACACCTTCACATAGTCGCAGTTCTCTATCAAAGACGCACTTAAGCACCTGCAAAAAACCAATAACATTCAATTATCGAACACCTTTCAACTCTCAATCTCCAACAGGTACCTCTCTAAAGCAAGGATGAGCTGATAAGAAAACACGCCAAATTGAGAAAGACGCGGGAAAACTTATTGGCAACTCTAATGGTCAATTTTGTATACAGCAGACAGACTCTTCGTTATCCGGCTGACGTGGGGACAAAATGACATTTAGGTTTTTTGAATGATCAACGGTTTTTTTCTATTTTGTGCAGTGTGAATTTATTTTCTGTCTGACAAAGAAAAAGAGAAATTTCTTCATGGTGTGCTTATGTTTCATTTTTTATCACAATTATGTATTAAAAACTTCGATACAATGTTAATAATACTTTAATTCACTCTGGACAAACTTCATGTTTAGTGAAAATAATTTTGAATATATCAACCGCCAGTGTTTGGCAGCTGTCACCCGGATAACGAAGTGCTGGATATTGAAGAGTCTACTGTAATTTACCTCCACTACCCGGCTGAACCTTAACTCTTTCCGGACCACAACCACAGGAACCACTACTAAAGGAAAAAGTCTTTTTCTCATTCGAATCTGGCAACACTAAAAAAAAGTGGCTGATATTGCATTTATTTTTTAATGTTTTTAGGAATTCTAATTATTATTGAGGATTTTTTCCTGCCTAATTTTGTTGCAAGAGGTCTAATAAATATAAAAAATGCGATAATTGTGACAAATTTGTAAAATTTGAAGGTTTTTTCGAGACCAAAATACAATGCGTTAACGAACACTGATAGAAAATTGGAAATTATTAATGTTTCTTATAATATTTTTATTCTTTTCTTCCTTTACATAGAAAAAGAAACTAATCTAGAATCCTTACAATGTAAAGGATGTGAGATTTATCCATTTTCTAGAAGGATAAAAAGGATTTTTTCGAGTCAATGACACTTATGGTGATCTAATGGAATGAATTTTAGTGTCCGGAGGGCTTCGAAACAGCACACGGATTGCCTGGGAGGCTACCTAGTATTTCTAGGGCCCCCTCCAGAGAAGTTAGAATACCAGGATGATTAAGAAAAACCCCCAAGAGCTCCAAAACAAATGAAAAATGTAGTTTGCATGCTCTTTTTTCAGGGCAATTTTCACACTATAAAAACATAAGAAAAAAAAACAGGAAAAATCACAGAATTTTCTCACAAATCTCTTCACTGGCCAATTCTTTAATGATTTGTAATGAAATTACTGCCGAAATTCGCTTACTTCCTTGCAAAATTACGTGAAAAACATCAAGAGAAATGCCGCAAAGGGCACTGTCCCCCATCTTTCATATCACAACTGAACCGTTTTGGTGCATTTCTTCGAGCAAAGCAGACACCTTTTCAAGGCAATTTTTAGAAGATTTTCCACGGAGAATTTAAAAAAGAAATAGTCAGAAGTGCTTCCAAAACTCTCCAATTTTCTATTCCAATTCATAAATCACCGATTTTCCACGTCATTTTCATAATTTTCCACGAATTATGAAATGTTGCAAAAGTCCCTGGGCGACCCATATTTAGCCTATTTTTACTATCAAATCACGCTTTTTTACCAATTCTGTGTCACAAAACTAATTCTAAAAACTATTTTCTTTATGCTAACAACAATTTTCATTGAAATTTCATTAATTAAACTTCACAAATCGACTTTAAAAAGCAATCTCGGCGACATTTTTTTCAAATCCTGGCGACGACCACTACAAAAACAGAAAAACGACTTTTTCCTTCAATGTTGGTTCCTCTGCCACAACATATCCAGCGAACGAATTTCAGTCAAACTCACTTTATTGTAAGTCTTAGTGGTCAAATATGATACTTTTGTAGAGAAAGAATTTTCTCCGCCTCTGGGAAATTGGAAAACTCATGGGAACTCTCGTCCCCTAAAGAACGCAAAGGATACAAACTTGGACAAACTTCAATTTTCCAAAAGCCAATAATATCAATTTTTGTGAATTATTTTTGCGTGTCAAATGACTCCTTTACAATGTTGATCACTAAAACAAGAAGAATTATTGACCAGTATCTTGTGGGATGTCCAGGAAGTCCTGAAAAGGACACCCAGCTCCTGATTGCCAACAGATTCCTCAAAATATTTCACAGAATAACACTTTAACACACATTTCTCTCAACAGGATGTTATTGCAGACACATTAAGCTTTCTCAAGAGCCAGAAAAACACTTCCTGGACAATCAGAATTCACCAAAATCTGGAAAAATAGGAAAAAACTTCCTTGAAAGCAATCTCCTTCGCTGCCAAATGTCAAAATTATGGGCCATATTGACAAAAATTTCGCTCCCGCTTGAATTTTCTTACAAGGTTGGTGTCAAAAAGCAAATGGCGGACATTGGCGGGATAACCTTACATTTGATCTCTAGATTTTTAGGGACGAGAGTACCCAAAAAGTTTGAACAAGTTTTTTGAAAATTTATGAAAAAATTGTTTTTCGAATTTATGGAATCTGTAATTGTTAGTTATCATACTTATTGGCCCCGAGAGGTTTTTCCTTATTCGGGTCTAGAAATATGAAAAAAGTCACAATATGTGCAAGGAAGCAGAAAATCGAAAATTCACGATTTTTGACCAAGAATATCTTAGCTCAGGAGTTAATTAGGATCCTGCAAAAAATATCCTAGATTTGGACATCCTTATAGTTTGTAATCATCCAGAAGAATCGGAATTTTATCGATTCTAAATAGTCTAAAAAAATTATTTTTTCCATGGGTACCCAGAGTCCCAAAGGAGACGAAAGAGTTAATAATGCAAAATCACATCAAAACTAAGACAAGCCATGCTAAATTTGAGCACATTTGATAATCATAATCAAACTTGAAAAATGACAACAAACTTTTTTCAAATGTAACCGCTGTCCGAATTTAAAAGTAGCCCGATCTTAACCCTTTATCGACGAGACACTTTTTTACGGACTGAAAATCAACGATAAAAATTAAACTGAGAAACATAATCAATGATAAGTCTTACATCTGACCTTGAAAAGTCCAACAGAGTCTGATTCGGTGTATTTTGTGCTTCTATGGGCAATAGGGACAAAAATAGCCAAAAAATTTAAGTAATTTTTCTGAAAATACCAATTAATAATATTTTTCGCTTTAATGAAAAATATTACGTAAGGTAACCCAAGGGGCATTTGATATCCAAATAATGTATATCTCAAATGTAACCAACATATTTTTAATGTAATCGAGCTATTTCTAAAAAAATATAATATATGAACATGATGGAAGTATATTAACTTAAAATTATATGCGGTACATACCAGAAAAATAACTTATCTAAAAATTGTATAGAAAATATCAGTTATTTTTTATTAACATAAATAATACATTTTATTTGTTAAATTTCAGTTAATATATCGGTATTTCCCCTTAAAATTACGACTAAATGTTTTTAGATCCATAAATAAGTTATAATATAATATATTTTTTAGTGAAAATGTACAAATCTATGTCAAAAGTATCGAAAGTATATTTATCTTACATATTTTCGCTATTATGTTCACATAATGCCGTGAAACTATATGAACATCACGTTTTGATATTTATTAGTTACATTTGTTCCGTAAAGGAGACAAGTTGCTTACAACTTGTGTTCTTTTTGTATGACGCTGCCAGATTGTCAAATTCTATTTTGTTTACTAATCTGAGATTCATATTCCAGTGAAAGTTTGTGAAAAAAGTGATTTTGAACATAAATTAAAGACTTGAAGTGCACCGGCGCTTGCATTGGAGTCGAGTACATAGTTGGAAGGTATCAAATTTGAAAAAGTAAGTGTAATTAGTGGAAAAATTGTGAATTAATACTTTGTTCGTGAGAGCTAATATTTCCTTTTTTTTTAATTGCAATATAGTGAAATTGTAAGCATTAGGACCGCTCCCTGATCTGCTGACGTGAAACTAAATTACAGAAATAGTGCCCAGAATGCAGAAAATGTTCATAAAAAGCGCAAAATTGCAGTGTTTTGACATTGTTAATGTGCAGTAACATTATTGTTATATAGAATCTGTGATGTGAATATAATGTACAACATAATGTAAATAAAATCACAAAAATATGTCAAGACGTGTTTTCTTCTATATTTTTTTTAAATTTATTCAGGTTACAATACCACAATTTTATTTTATCGAAACAAAAAGAAGATTATGGCGTGGAAAATTACAGAAAATTGATGTCGCTAAACACAATTTAATGTAAAATTATCCACATAACATTGATGAGCCTCAATATTTCTCCAAAATTGTGCTTAAAATGATGTATTCTATCAATACAAGCAATAAAAATCTGATATCCTTAAGTTTTTCAAATGGTATGATGAAAATAGCAATAAATTTATTTAATTTTATTTTCTTTAATTTAGCAGCTTTCCCTTGAGAATTTTAGGTCGGGAATGAAATATTATTCTCTAATACTGTACTTTCTAACGAAAAACAGTCATTGTATTAAACCTTCATACGCAATAAAAATGCACGAGGCACAGAAAATATAACTTAATCTTTGAGAATAAATAATTATTCATTTAAGGAATATAGTTGAGTAAGTTTTAAATGAAAATGCAGAAGAAATAAGAATTCTGCGGTCAGTAGTTATAAAATTGATATTGTATAGTGATAATATTTTATTTAGTCATAATCGATACATTTTACTGTGCATGATGACGTGATTACGTCTAATATGAAAAATTGTTATTTTTCGGATGTAAAAATTCCTCATTCACCCGAATATGGACCTGTTTTATGCGGTTATATAGAAGAAATTTGTAAAATCTTCGCCATTATTTTCGTACAGATATCAGACATCTCTACTCATTTATAGCGATAAATGCTCCTTGGGTAAAGTACCCTTTATTCGACCGGTTCCTCTATTCGACCGGTAGATTTATTTCTTCAATTTAATTATATTTGCTATAATATTTTGTGTATGATCTAACATTAATAGGTCAATTATTCTTTAAATAATACGAATCAGTGACAAATTCATAGAAATTGATGAAATTCACCATCAAATATTCAAAAATTGACCCACCGGTCGAATAGAGGAACCCGGTCGAGTAAGGGTACTTTACCTTATGAGTATTGTAGTTTTTATTGTCAAAATGGTTTTGCTTAAAAAAATTGGAAGTATAGAAAACAAATAAAATCAATTATGAATTTGAGAATTTAAAAAATTCGCCATTTTTGAGCTTAAATATTTTTTATATAGCAACCCGTCAAATCATTGCTCTACCTGCCGATTTTACTCGGAGGTTTTTTGAATTTTAACGGTGTATTCTAGTAAAGTAAATATAAAAATTTGGTGTTTATTTCTGAATTTTAAAAGTAAAATTTTATTTTATTTTCAATAAAATATCGAAGTAAGTGATTAAAAAGGATTGTCAAAGTATTGGTCAGCCGGGTTAATTTCAAGGAAATTTTGGGAAATTTAGAAATGTAAACAAAAGTTAATTCTTTTAATCGAAGTTGTCCGTATCCACAAATAGCCGATTTAAAATGAATAAAAAAATACATTTTCAGTCATATAGGACCCATTTTGCAAATTACTTCCAATTTTGCGGACCACTCAAGTTTGTGCTTCTTGGAATTCCATTGCTTTCAATCGGATATTAGTACGTTTTTTTTCTTCTTGAAAACAATTCATTTTATAGGGATAATTGTTCATTTTTACAAAAATCATGGCGGATTCTCTAAAGGTCATCCTTGCTCTAAAGAAACAGGATCAACTTACCTGTGGCAAGGATAAAATTTTTGTACTGTCAGCATAGCATTTAGCCGCACTCATTGTCACTGCACAGTTCCAGTTGTGTGAGATCTTTTGATCTTCGGCAAAGAACTAGGTTGGTTCTCGTCTCAGATTCCTGGAGCATGATTGACAAAGTTCAACCAAAGCAAAAGCCTTCCTTCGCCTCCTTCTTCGCCCCTTTCCTTATCACCTACAAATTATTCTTTATCTTTTTGGTTCTTACGGTTTTTTGTGTTTGTTTTTTTTTCTTTTGGGGCAATTTTGCCAACAGGAAACAACTGCAAATTTTGCCTCTATTTAGGGGTACAAAAAACAAAAAACAACAAACTTCAAACTTCCTTAAGGAGAGTTACACGCGAACTGGTGAAACTTCATTGGAAAGTCACTCACAAATACCTGAAAAAAAAAGAAAACAAAAAAATAAAATAAATAATCTTCTAGGGAATTTTCCTAGCTTTCAGGAAATTCGGTTTGGGAAATGGCTTCACGTAAAGTCGTGCATACACAGGTATTTTTTCTGAACCATTCGGTTCTTATTCTAGTTATCCTAGTTATCCTATTTGAGTTACAGTAGAGTCTCGCTATAGTCCCCCCATAGCAAAATTCCGCAAAAATTCCAATGGAAAACTTGCGTCCAAATGGGTAAATTCGCTGGAATTTGACGCTAAAATTCCACTAAGTTTTCCTATGGAATTTAAAGCTGGAAATTCCATGGAAATCATAGTGCTCCATGGAATTTACTAGTACGACATGTTGGAATTCCAGCGTTAAATTCCGCGGAAGATTTATATGGAAACTCACACGTGAAACGTCCGCGGGATAAACTGGAAAAAACATATGGAAATTTCCACTATTTTTCCATAGTGTTTTATATGGATTTTTCCACTAGTTTTCTCAAATGTCAAACAAATAAAATGGTGTTGCGACAACTTTTAGAATTTGTTTCCAAACCTTCCGCAAACATTTCTAGTGATTCATGTGGCAATTATAATATAATTAATTATGCGATGCTGCGTTTCGTGTAGATAATAATGAAGTGATTACATTAAATAGGTCGCCAACCTAAAATAATGCTGTTTTTATGTTAATTAATAGATATTTTAGGAAATTTTTTTTTTTAATAAAATATTTTTTTATTGCTCAAAGTGTCAATTCGTTATTGCTGGTTTATAAAAACATATTATAATCCTCGTAATCTTTGCCGTTTCTATAAAATTCGGAAGTAAAATCATGAGGTGCATGTGACAGCTACATTTTTTCTCCATTTTATTTTGGTGGAAAAATCCAGCATAAATTTCACGAGCATTTCCATGGATGTATTCTATAGGAAAAATCCATCATAAATCCATTAAATTTTCCTTGGAACCTATTATGGAAAATTCCTATGGAATTTTTTACGGAAAAATAGTGGAAAATTCCAAGGAATTTTTCGCTTGTTATTCCTATTCCGCTTTCTTTTGCAATGGGGATGTAAGGTATCCTTAAAAGCCATAAAAATGTATCAATAGCTTTCCTATGCCTTACAAGTAAGGCTTACGTAGGTGACAAAAGTGTGGTTATAGGGTAGAGTAAGTACCTTTGGCCACTTTTAGATTTCACGCTCTTGTAACTACAGTAATATTTGTTCAACTTAAACGAAATGTTGCATAGAGGTACTTTGACTCACTGTCTCTTTGTATATTCAATAAATTTTCCAGAAATTTTTGGTTATCTTATTGTAAATATATGTTTTTCTCAACTATGCATGTTTCAGTATTTTTGGCCACTTGTATAACACTTTTGGCCATTTATTTCAGTACTTTTGGCCACTTTTTCTAAAATGAATTTTTATTAAATATGTGGTAAAATAATTTAAAAAAAAAAAAACATTAAATATAAACAAAAAATGCTGTTCATACATTAAATAAAAATATTTAGCAATCATTTGTACATTTTCAATGTTATTTTACATATTCCATTCTATTAAATTTCCTATATTGAGAGTGACAAAACTCTTTTAAATTATCTTTCTTACCTCATAAATATAAATAGAAATTCAAGGTTTAATTAGAATTCATGTTTAATTCTAGATATAAGAAAAACAAATTAATAAATTTCGAAAGTCAAAAAATGAGATTGTAAAGAAGTTTACATTATCAATTGGGACATTATTTTTTTTGGTTTTCTAGCCATTGCGACTGTCTTAGTTTTTTCTTCTCTGATCCTCTTTCTCTCAGCTTTAGCCATCTCCTTTTTCTGCTTTTCTGTCTGCTTTTCCTGATGAATATCAACCCATTTTTGTGACGTAGTGACAAACAGCCTTTCCGATTCATTCTTTTCCTTGCGGTTGCTTTTCGTTGGACCTGGCCAAATCATAGGCAAAGCCAGTGGATCCTTCTCTTGGGAATGTGGTTCTGAGGTATTGCCATTAAGTTCCAACGGTTCCAAAATTGACTCATCTAGAACTTCTTCAAACAATATGTCTGACGAAACAAAGCTCTCAGTTAAGAAAGGGGGCAAATTTGGGTGATATGTTTCAAATACCATATCCCTATAGAAATAAAAAAAAAAAGATGTATCAGCTACATCTCCTGACCATGGGCCTCCTTCTATCATGGTAGCTCTGAAATCTTCCAACTTTTGAGGATCTATTTTGCTCTCTACATGCATCAAGTGGGTTAAGTTCATATTCTGAGCCTCATTTTGCATGTTTTCGAGGAGTTGTGCCGGTGGTGGTGATCTTTGGATAATTTTCCTGTAATCCACAGCATTTTCATTGAATGGGAAGATACCCGTGGCTCTAAAACCCGAAACTACGTTATTAGGCATCTGATCCTCCTGGATAATTTTATTAAGGATCGATGGTAAGTCAAACTTAGTCACCTCATTCCCATCGTGTTCAATTCGCCACTGACGCTTATACGCTTTCCAGCGGGACTTTATTGCCTTAAACACAGCCACATCAAGTGGCTGGAGTATGTGCGTGGCATTCGGGTAAAGAGCAACCAGGATGATGCCATTATCTCGGCACATCTCACTCAATTGCAGAGAGAGATGTGACTTATGCCCGTCGAGGAAGACAATAATCGGTCTTTGAATTTGTTGTTCATTTTGGAATGGCAGGAATACATTTCCTATTTCGGTTTTCCCGAGCGCCCAATGTGCGGGCGCAGAAAGGGCAGCCACTGCTGGCAATCTTGCATATTTGTATAATGTGAGCGGCGGTCCGAAACATCCACTCGCGTTCACACAAAATAACGTTGTTATATTCTCCTTGTCTGAGTTTCTTGATTCTATGTACACGTGACGACCAGCTGCTGCAAGCACAAGCTCTCCCGTCGGTGCTAGGTTAAACCCGGACTCATCCATATTCCATACGCGCTGAGGATGAGCGAGTATCGCAACGTCATCTCCTAGCTGTTGAAGCACATCCCTAAACCATTTCCTGATCTTCTCCTCAGTCACACTTCCTCGAGCTTTGTTTACATATTCAGCCTGCTTTCGCCGTATTTCCGGGTGCCTTCTGAAGAAGGCATAATACCAAACTTTTGATGGTTTGATACGGATCTTGAAATTATTCGTCACTGAATGATCCTTATTTAGCTCTTGTACACTCATCAGCAAACTATCCTTTATGACGGGAAACCCACGATTGGCTGCGTCTGAGATCCACTTTACAAGATGTTCTTCTATTTCTCGTCCCAGAACGCTATAATAACCTCTCTTGCCATAAGTTTCCATTGGGGATTTTCCACTAATTTTATTTCTCAGAGTAGTGCGGGGAACATGGAATTGCTTAGCTGCTCTTCCCACTGGGGTTCCATTTTTAATTGACATCAACGCCTGGTGAAGGTTTTCTTGCGAATATGAGGTTCCTTTTTTCTTGGGCGACATTGCACATTTCCCGGAAGCTGAGTAAATAACGCAACAGACAAAATTACCCGTTTGTAGGAATTCTAATTGTAGTCAAAATTTTACCTTTATTGATAACTGAGAAGCCTTGAATCCCCTAGATACACAAATTTTAGAATTCTATTGCATTAACCAAGATCACAATCAACATAAACAATGAAAATGTCACAAGTGTTTCTAATGATATCCGTGAGGCGCGCCACAAGTAAAACAAATGGCCAAAAGTATTTACACAGTAAATAAAAATAAACCCTTTTCGCCATATGCTAATTTCCAGGAAATCTCGAAAAAAAAATCCTTCGAAATTGACATCATTGCGTAATTCAGCTAATCGAAGATGGATTTTCAGTGAAAATTATTAAATACAGTACATCGATTATATAAAATAATTTAAAATTATTTCTCTTAACCCTTAACAAATTTCTTAAGAATGGCGCAATTTTTCTATGGCTGATTCACCTTGTTGAGCATTATTCTAATTTCTTGGAATTAATTGAGTCAACAATGTATCCAATTAGATATTTCGTTTCCTTATAATGTAAGACATGAAATATTATTCGTTTCATAATTCTGTGAACTCATCATTTATCTCAAAATGGCAATTTTATTGTAAGTGGCCAAAAGTGCTTACATGGCCAAAAGGGATAACCCTACCCTACCGTATTAAACACCCATAAGCGATAGTGATTAGTAAGGCTTACATGTACTAACATGTAACACTTATGTAAGGCATGTTTTCGCTGCTGGGAAATTATTTTGACGTTTATTCGGTTTCGACGGTTTCAACGGTTCTTGCGCACCTCTGATCTAGTCTGATAGACCGTTTTACACAATTTTTTATGAAGATTTTAGGAGGTTTTTGAATCTACTTTTGCTCTTGCAATCCGTTAAGATACTGGCTTAACTATTGGAGGCTTACGTAAACCTGTGCAGAGTCTTTATGTTTCTTGGTAACAATTGTCAATTCACAGCATTCATCTTATAAAAAATGGCTGAGCTATAGAGGTTTACGTAAACCTCTTTGCTTTGTAGCCAGGGTCGGACTTTTTTTTTTTAACCATTTACCTGGATTTAGTCACTTCGTTGCTTTGTGCTGTATATTTCTTTGCTTTTTGTGTATTACTATCACATTTATCAATTTGTGAATGTTTTTTTTTTTTTTTGGTTAAAATTGATTTTTATCAATCAATTGCGCACTTATCACATTTGGCAAGGACTAAAACACCCTTCTTCTAACAAATACACTTGTAACTTTTTTTTTGTGTGATTAAAATGTTTGAAAATACTGCTTAAATGTTGAAACATTTGGCATTAGACACACCTAAACTTTTTTTTTTCTTCTTTGAAATTGGTTCTTTGACAAAAATGAAAGCCAAAAAAATATAGATTTTTCTCTCTATGATATTTTCTTTTTAGTTAATTAATTTTTCATAAGTTTGTCTCTTGTCTTTTTGTTTAAATAACTTTTTTAATTGTTTTTTTTTATATATATGGTAAATTAATTTTGTGTCCCATACAACGTTTAAAATTATTAAAAAGGAGCTTGTTTTTTTTTTATAGGAAAAACAGTGTTAAATTTAGAAAAAGAAAAACAATGAAGTAAATAGCGATTTAAAATTTCACTGAATGCACCTTATATCACCATATGCTTGTGTTAGCATAATCATGCTATTATTTATGTTTTCACCAATATTTATCCACAATTTATCCACAAATTGCGCCATCTTCAGGCCCTTCGGTGGCCTCCGTTGAGTCCATTCCACCAAGAAAAAAAACCACCAAAGTACTTTACAAAAAAAAAAGGAAAAACCCGAAGAAAACCTCCTTTCCTCCCCCTCTGAGTCCTCCTCCCAGGACAGAGGATCTTCAATACAAAACACTTGACAACTTTTCCAGGTTTTTCCAAAATGCGCACTTCCCACACAGAATGATGGAAAAAACAATATTCCAAAAAAGGAAACACTTTTAAAACAAACAAAAAAAACTTACACTTATTTTGAAACTTTTCAAAAATTTGGCAGTGATTTCTCTATTTTTAATCTTCTTTCTTTTTCATTTAATTACTTTTTTTCCTCTTTTCTTGTTTTTTTTTTTGTGTGTCCTATCTGTTTCTGCCTTTTCTACATGGCAAAGAAAATGCCTCGTAGAAGACAGGAGAAAAAAAAACTCACCTTTTACCTTTTTTGCGCAACTGTCAATATGGCGCATGTGCGAGAAATGTCGTTCCAATTTATTCATTAAATCCACCCCCAAACCACCTTATCATCCAATGCCCCCGCACCCTAAATTCCCCCCAAAAAAAAAAAAACAGATAAAAGAAATATGTACCTTCCCAAAAGTGAATAACAAACTAATTCTTCAGTAAAATCCTTCAGAGTCCGACCCTGGAACAATGCAAGGGTTTAGGTAAACCTCCAATTTCTCAGCTATTTCTCAACCAAATACGAAACAAATTTATGCATCGGATAGCTAAGAAAATTTCCTAGATGTTAGTCTAAGACAGAGGTGTGCAAGAAACCGTTGAAACCGAATAAACGTCAAAATAAGTTTGTTCTGGCAGCGTTTTGATCATTGACGTACTCCATTTGACGTTTATTCGATTTCAAACGGTTCTTGCACGCCTCTGATCTAATGGCCTCTACACATTGGGAGAAATTTTTGTCAAAAAATTGCTTTTTTGAAGGAAATTCCCTGCAGCGTTGTAGGTGGAAACGTCAAATTTTCAATTAATGTAAATAGTTAAAAAAAATTGTTTTTTTCCCCGGGTCATGTATGACCCTAATGACGCGAAAGAGTTACCCCCTATAGCCAACGGCCGCAGCGATTCCACTGGATTTCCAGCAGCCTTTTCTGCTATGTCCGCTGATTTTACCGCTAAAAATCCGCGTAAACTTCTGAGATGGAATTTAACGCTAAATTTCTTCCTAGCGTTCCATGGACGTTTGCGGAACTCTATATAGGACCGTCTAATAAGAAATGTCCGCGAGTTTCCATGGACTTTTCTCTGACGAATATTTCCGCGGCTTTTCCTGGCGTATAATCGGCAGACAGCCCTTTAAAAATTTGGAAAAATCCTCTTTATTTCCACGAAATTCTCCGTGGAAATTACCATGCAAAAGCCTTAGAGACTTCCGTGGTTTAATATTATGGAATTCCACGACTTTTCCAGTGGATTTTTTAAATATATTTTTCTTCAAAATAATTCAAAAAATTGATTAAAAAATTCGTGAAACTTTCATAGAGAATTTCCAGAAGAAAACATCTACAAATTTGGATGATCAATGCCAAATGTCAGCTTAGAACATGGAGAGTATTCATCTATCAGACGAACACTCAATTGTTCTACTTTTGAATTGAAAATATTGCTACCATATCGTTCATTTGAGTATGTCTAGCTCGCAAGAATTATAGCGTTAGGGCGAAAAATAATTGAAGAATTTTCGCGCTTACTTCCATGGAGTCTTGGTCGGAAAGATATCAGAAAATATACTCGGAATATTCAAAGGAAATTTTGAATTAATTTCCAGGGAATGCTCTCAGATATGTTGCAAGAAAATTCCTCGGACTTTTTTTTCCAGGAAATCCACGCGAAAAAAGGCTGATAACTCCGCAGAATTCCAAGCGGAATATTAGCGTTTATTTCCACGGAAACTCTCGCGGAAAAATAGAAGACAAATTCCAGGGAATTTTCTGTTACTGTGAAACTTTGCGGCCGATCGGCTACAGGGCCAGCAAAACTTCGTTCTGCAATTCCGCAATTTTTCTGCTTCTTCCTTTTTTAACGGCCATCATTCAAAAACCGCACTAGCGATCGCGACGGAAAATAACCAAAGCTATCAAAATTGGTCTCGAGTAAGCGAAGTCTCACACCCGTTACATAATGGCCGCTTTAGAGACGGTTATTTCAAATCTATACATTTTATTGAAAAAAATTGACGAAAATATACTTAATGAAATGAAAAGAATCATTTTTTCATAAATAATAAATAATTTTAAAGGCCTCAGTTGAAAACCACATCGTAAATTTTCTTTTTGTTCTCAAGAAAATTCTTGTACAATTTATCAAAAAATGCAGAATTTTCGATCGGAAGTATGTTTAATACTGCTATTTAATCCTTCTCTATAGGCAGCATACCCTCGCAGTATTTATATATATAAAATATATCATGAAAAACGTGATTATAAAATATAAATTCTACCAAGTTGACAAATAATTTCAGAGTAAATATTCCAAGTTCATTTTGACAGAACGACATCTGGAGGAATGTGCCGAAAATTCATAAAATTTTCTGTAGAAATTCTGCAGAAAATTCTGCAGAATTTTCAAACAACGATCGGATCCACCTTTAGAACAAAATTCTGCAGAAATTCTGCAGAATTTTCGGCAGTTACATTTTCAAATCTGACGAATTTCTGCAGAATTCTGCAGAAATTGCCGGGTGGGTAATGTTGGTTCCTCTGGATTTTCCCAGGTGTAAGTACACAGTTCTCTCCGATATCCGGCTGACGAAGGGACAGAATGACATTTGGATTTTTTTGAATCTGGTCAACGGTTTTTTATATACCACCCAAAGAGCCTGTGTTACCACTGAGGACATCACTGACTGGTTTGAGAAAACCCGTGAATACTTAGAATCGAAAGATCTTCTGGAATTCCCTCCTGATCGCATCTTTAATCTAGACGAAACTGGTGTTATGCTTTCTCCCAAAGGCGAAAATGATGGAGACAGATTGAAACCAAGAAATCTTGCAAAGGTATTATCAAATGCATTGCCACTCTTAAATCTCGAAAATATAGCAAAAAGTGGATTTAGAGGATGCGGCTTGTTACCATTTGATCGTAACGGTATTGACAATTCAAAGTTCTTAAACGGTTCAAAAGATGATCAAAAAGTAAAAGAGCAAAAAGGCGAGAATGAGGATACTAAAAATGTCATCTAAAAAAATGATTAAATAAACTATTTTCTTAATCACTTAGTGTTTGTCTCCAATTGGAAAATTTCCCTTGTCTCCATTTTGATTAAATTGTTTCCAATAGTAGCATTTTGCACATGTGTATTTTTCTTGTATTAAAGTAGTTTTCAAACTCAATTTAAAGAATTTGCACTAAATAGTAACATTCTAGAAGAGTCAAGGAGCAAATTTATGTAATTCTCTTCAGAAAAAATATTAACTTAATGTGTTGAATCTTCTGTCAAAGCTAAAGCGTCTGGAAATGGTTTTGAATTAGGACAGTTACCCTATAAAATAAAAATTACTATTATTTATTTTTTAATTTACTTTTTTTTATTTTTTATTCATTATTTATTTTACTTTTTTATTATTTATTTTAAAAAGTTTCTCATTTTATTAAAAAAAAATGGAAGCGGGATTTTTCGATTCCCTTAGATTTTTGATATTACCTTTCGATATTTTTAAATATATTTTAAAGCTTATTAACAGAAAAAGAATATTTTTAAATTATTACCTGACAAAATGCAAATAATAATTTAGGGATAATAAGGAATAAAAATATAAATATTCAAATTAAGGTAAGGTACTCTCTAGTCGGCCGTTTAACAAGTCGGCCACTATGTGTTCCTCAAGTCGGCCGGTGGAATTATTTATTCATATTATATAATTTTGCAATAATATTCCGGGAGTTTTATAACATCATAAGGTCAATAATTGTATAAATAACACAAATGACCGAGAATACAAATGAAATTAGACACAAAACATTAAAAAAAATTATTAAAAGTCAGAGGATTCAAATTTACCTTAAGCAATATTGGTCATTTTTCAGCATATTTTGATGTTCTTTATAATATTCACGACATTTTTTCACAAAGAGTTATTCGATTTATTACCTGTACAGATTACTTTAGCAGTCAAATTTTGAGTCAAACCGCAAGTTCAGAACTTTAACTAACTCACTGTGCAATAAATTTATTTTCATTATTGATAAAAATATTAATTTTCTGTCTTAAATGTGAAGGTGTGAAATTTTAAAGCCATGTTCCTCAATTCGGCCGGCAAAATAAAAGAATAAAAAGAATTTTTCTCTTACAATTTTTTGTTTTCTTAAAATTACTATTCTTTAAAGGTTTTCTTTCTTTATTTCTCAATATCCTTTTCTAGTCCGTAAAAACGTTACGGGCTTTTAAAATTTGAAAAATGGGTGGCCGACTAGAGGAACCCCAGGTGGCCGAGTAGAGAAATGCTTATATTGAAGTGGCCGAATTGAGGAACACTCTACATTTTTAAAACATTTTAATTTTTTAATAATCTAAAATTATTTTATCTCCAAATAAAGTGTACAATCAAATGGACAAAGATCTATACTACAACTTAGGGTGAAAATTTGATCAAAACAGGCAAATTAAATGTCCTTTTACATAAGTTTTTCATAAAACCCATCCTTAAGTGGCCGACATGCAGCCCCTTACCTTAATAAATAAAATATTGGTTTAATAATTAAGTTTATTATTTATTAACAAACATTCAGAGTGTTAATTTTAAAATCACGAGAATTGTAAACAATTTTGATATTACCAAGATTTATTTTATAGCAGACTCCGCATCTTTTATCATTCCTGGAAAAATTTTCTATCATTGAACAATTTTCTATGTACTTAGATCTTCAGTTTAGTGGTTTAATGACTTAAAAATAATCGGTCATTTATACAATTGTCGCGAATTAAAATGTTCAGAGTGCCAGGACCTTTCGGAACGAAAAATGGTAATTCTATAATTACCAAAAAAAATGGTCATAGCTGAGACACAAAGTGTAAAAAAAATTGTTATCGCTCAGTTGTCGCTGTCTCGGCTATTTACACTTACCCCAGCTATGTGGGCGCTCACTGTGGCCACTTTGGGCAATTTAACCCTAAAAGCTGCAAAACAAGAAGCAAAAAAAAAATTGGAAATTCCAAAGTAAATCCGCTCGTGATTTGAACTTCGGGCTCTTGGACACAAAACAAAAAAAAACACAGCAGAACCTTTGATAAGGCAAGTGTAAAATACTCGAAGACATCTCCTTGGAATCACCGATAAGACCCTCTTCGATAACTGTTTTTTTTTCTTTGTGGTAGAAGAGAATTCTTGAGGAAATTCCACTCTTCAATATCTCCACCTTGCAAAAATGGCGCTTGCAGTTGTAGTGGTAATGGATAGCGGACTTTGGAAGCAGAGACAGACCGCATGTTGGAATTGTTGATCTTTGAAACTATCTCATGTGCGCAATGAAGGCAATAAAAGTGAAATCGCATTTTCTTGCTTAACTCACACTAATACACAGAAACATCCAAAAGTCTCATGTCAGTGGCTGTGTGCCATTGCTGAAGCAATAATGAATAAAAAGAAGAAATACCAAAAAAGAAAAAAAAAATAAACGTATAAGCATTTTCTCACAATCGAGAAAAAAGAGAGAGCTCGCGCGCTTCTTTTTTTTCTTCTTTCGCAATGGTGATCATTGAGCTGCTGTTTCTGTCTCTCCCCTCCACCCACCCCACTGATGCTATCTCACTCTCCCACTGCCAATCTCACAATGGAGTCTCTGGTCTGGGGAAGTGAGCTTGAGTTTGGCTTTGTGTTCCCCCTTTTCAGCAGTTTTAGCTTCTCTTTCTACGCGATCGTGAGGCACTTTTGTTCCATCATCAAATTTTCTTTCTTTTTTTCATAGTCTTTCTCTCCCTTTTTGCTGCCAAAAAAACACCTTTAAACCTGTCTTCCCCTCCTCTTCTCCTCTATTTCCAACCAATCCACCAACTCCCCTCATCTCGGACAAAACGAAGGAAAATACCTCTTTCCCCTTTGAACCAAGAGAAAACTGTCAGAAGAAGGATATAACAAAGGTGACAGTTGGAGAGATCCTTCTCAGCTACAGTGCTGCCATCCTGAGGATTCTCATGCCGTCCACCCCAAAGTAAGTTTTATTTTGCAATTTGAGTGCTTTTTGTGCAGAAAATCAAGTGCCAAAGTTCCAAGTGTCAAAGTCCTTGTGATCGCACGTAGTTGTCAAAAAAAAACAAAAGAACTATCAGATCATTGAGTTTAAGTGATAAGCTAATCGTATTGTTCAGTTAATGTTAACGGAGAATTCCTAATCCTTTACAGAAATTCATTCAGTAAAAGATCTACTGGAGCTCATCACGTAGCTTTATTACCCCAGTATTAAGGGGTTACGTGGGTCAGAACAGACTGAAAATCAGCAATATTTTCTCTGATTTGTTTTTCAACATAGTAGCATAGTAAACATATCGACGGTTCCATATGAGCCATTTGAAGTACAGTCGAGTTCCTGAAATTTGAACTCCTCAAATTTGAACGACAGTTGAGTTCAAAATGTAAAATTTGAGGTTATGCGATGAAAGTTTTGCGTAGAGTCTGAATTAGAACCATTTTTCCCTAGTGCTTCCTCAATATTATAAACTTCCGCAACAAATTCCATTTATTTCACAACAAATTACATCAGATATAGGGTAAGTGTGCCAAATTTCGGCATAGTTGCATGCAAGCGCCAAAGTCTCAAGTTGGAAATGTACAGTAGAGTCTCTCAAATCTGAATCTCTCAAATTCGAACGCCGTTTGGATTCAAATATCAATTGTGAGGTTATGTTAGAAAGTTCGTATTCTTGGTGAATGAAAATCTTATTTATGTGCTTCTTCCTGAATGTTTACATATATTATGGTCGTGTAAAATGAAAAGGAAGTATGTTACCACTAAGACTTGCGAGAAAGTACGGGAATTTGATTCAAAGTGCAATTTAATCTCAAACAAATTTCGTTAGTTTTGAAAAAATCGTTCGAATTTGGGAGGTGAGAAATGTCAAAAATACCCCCCGAGCGTTCGAATTTAGGAGACTCTACTGTAATATTTTAAATACAAATTGAGTTTTTTTTTATTCTTTCTTTTGAAAGAGTGTTGCTGGGAACCTTGTAAAGAGTTTACCGTCTTTATTTACTCTAAAATCATTCTTAACCCATTCCTTACCATTGTATTATACATCATACGCAAATTGAGTGATTTTTGATAATTTATTTCTGGGAAATTTTTATCTGAATTGCTGCCGGGAATGGATTTTTAGTAACGTTAGTTATTCAATTACTTGAGAAAAATAGTCCGACAGAGATGAAAATACATTTTGTTAGTATTTTCTTGCTTCGCGGAAGGTCATGCAAAATTTTTGCTCAAAATGGCGGACGAAAAATGCGACATCCCGTCGAATTTGTTAAAATTGGCCTCTTTCCTCTTTCCTGATTTGAATTCTAGTTCCCAATTGGTGTTTTTGGATAGTCACTCTATCTAAAGCAATAGAGTTTGTAATGAATTAATGCACAGAATTTAAATTCAGTGACCGTTAAGACGCGTGTTTGAGGGCGGCTCCCCGCGCCCCCATATGAGATAAATATTATTACTTTTCAAAAAATTCATCTACTAATCTGTAGGAAACTAATACCAAAATATGAACATTCTATCTCAAGTATTTCTGGTACATTGACTGAATGGGTTAATACATTTTAAAATGAATAAAAATCTAGACCTAGCTTTAGTGCCCTATTTCGGGCACCTTCATTCTCATAGTTCCTTGCCCTTCGGGAATTCCTCCAATGTCTTTTTCACGTCATCTTGTTTGTCGAAGCTACATTTTTTGTTATTCTTTTGCATTGTATAATCTCTAGAGTACGTAAAATCTAAAAGTACATGAAAATTCGAGGAACAAAAAAGGTGGCCGAAATTGCAAGCTGGCCGGAAATTGGCACACTTACCCTATAGGGAAATATCATAAAAATGCACTTGAATGTAGTCTGACCATGTGTTTCATAGATGTTGTTGCCAACTGACAGAATTTAAATTCAAATGATTATTGTAAGCCCTTCTGGCAAATCTTTAGTTCAGTTTAATGGCGTGCAGACTCAGTGAAAAACGTGCTCTATATTGCTCTCTAAAGTTTATTGATTTAAAGTGATCTATAGGTGAGAGTATGACTTCTAAATTTGAGATTTGTTTCTGATGTTTAATGTAATTTTGCAGATATTAGAAATTTGATTGAATTGATCATGGAAACTAGAAGAGATAGGAAAGGAGAAGATTCTCAGAATGTAAGGTTAGCTAAAAGACAAAATGACACGCCATTAACAATTAATTAATTATTTTCAGATTCCTATCTATCGTTCTATTGTTCTATCGTTCTGTTCCATCTATAATATTAATAAAGTTTGTTTGAAAGAAATGAAGTCTGATTCGGAACAGATGTCTTAAGTCTAAGTCTCTAAGGTTTTAATAAGTCCCTATGGTCTTAAGCAATTTTGGCTTCTATAGCAATCTATTGCTAAAGAATTAATTTCCCGACTCTAAACAATCGAATCTCAAAAATCCCTAGAACAATTTGCTATAAGATAGAATTGTATTTTCAAAAATGACTAAGATCAATAAATGAGACATTAAGAGAATTCACAGGAGGCGTCTCTATGGTCAAATATATACCCCCAAGGACTCTCTATGTCCTCCCAAAGAGAGCACCGAAATATCGGGTTTAGTTTGTTATATATGATTTTTTTAAAACCTCAGTCCAAAGCAATTCGTTAAGCAACTTAACGAATCCCAGAGACTAGATAGGGATACGGCAATACTGAAAAATGTATTTAGTCAGCAGTCAGCATTGCCGCTCTGAATATGGATAGGGAAGCGAGTGTGTACTTCCCTATCCATATTCATAGCGGCAATGGTAGTCAGACTACATATATGTAGTCCGACTAAATACGTTCAGAATTTGCCCCCTAAATTACAGCTTCGAGCTCATTTTCGTTTTTTCGTCCCAGTACCTAAGGAATAAGTTTTAGGCTCTCCTTTTTTTTTGATGACTTGTCGGGATTATGGATAGCTATCTAATAGTTAATAGAACAGAATTTATGCTTTAGTGTAAAATGAAAAAAATTACAATATTCAAAGGTAGACCACTTTCCCCTATTTTCCATTGACAACTTTTATAAACGTACAAACCCACCATTTGCCTCTCAAATGACATAAATTCAAAATGTAACTGGTTTACATAAAGTTGCATGCATGTTTTGACCATTTTGATTTACTTTTCAAATGAGGCAACAAACTTTTGACGAATCACAAATGATCAACTTTTAGAAAACAATAATTTTTTATATGAAATAAAATTAAATAATTTTTCCAAAATACATAAATAAGATCTACGGATTACAGGCAACTAATTTGCGAAAAGAAAAAACTTAAAAAAGTAATTTTTTCTATCGTTTTTTTGCACCGGTTTCTCGAACATTCATGAGGCAACAAACTTTTGGCACCTACTGTAGATGTTTGTATCATAATTAGTAGATAATTCCGGAAGATAGTTTGAAGCTTATCTGGCTCCTTACGTTGCCTTTAGTATTTTACCAATTTGTGATAGTATCAATTTAATTTTTTTTAAATAGGTGTAGCTGAGGTGGAAATATGCCAACGGTGGCGTCGCGGATGCTGAGTGAGCTTGAGCGTCGTGGTTTGACGCGCGAGCGAATCTCATGCGTCGTAGTAGCCCTGGCCCTTGGGGCCTATACCGTCAAAGTGGCTGGAGGACCACTTAGACGTCGCCTGGGTATTCGGACAGCCCCAAAAGCCACTCCGGACAACAATAATCTGCCAACGGACGATGAGAAGGCCATCATAGAAGCTGAGCGTGTCCTAGCCAGTCAATCTGGTGTCACTAGCAGTCAGCCTGGTCTCAATAGGGAATTTATTGTGCAACTCATTCAATTGATCCGAATTATGGTGCCGAAGGTAAGTTACGCTAAAAATTGAAAGAGATAAGGAAATTTTGGAGTGTCATATTATGTTCCTTTTTTTTTGGGGTTTTTAAGGTGGTTTGCCGCGAAACAGCTCTATTGGCAGCCCATACGGTGTGTCTGGTATCCAGAACCTTCCTCTCCATCACCGTAGCCGCCATGGAGGGTCGAATGGTTAAGCATATTGTCCAGAGGGATGTTAGAAATTTTTCCCTAATGCTCCTTCAATGGCTGGGAATTGCTGTACCAGCTACATTTGTCAATTCCATGATTAGGTACCTGGAAAATCGATTGGCACTGGCCTTTCGAACACGGCTCGTGAGGCATGCCTATAGGCTCTATTTTAGTGATCAGGTAAGTGTGTGATATCATCAAGATCTTGCAAAATAATTCCCATTTTGTAAAGTTCTTTTCTTAATCACTTAATTATTTATTCTTTCTTCACCTTCCACGTCTCATACAGTAGACTCTCACTCAATCGGCTCTTTTTCAATCGGGTGACAAATTTTGTTTACAATTTTCACGTTTAATTATGAAGGTAATTTGCTCAAATTCGCTGTAGTTCTTCCTATTTTATCATGATTCTTTATATTTGAGCGCTTTTTGTGGAATTTACAAAGGCTTTGACGCTCAATTCTATCGCTAAACCGGATGACATTTTGCCCCATATTCCCGATTGAGAGAGAGTCTACTGTACAACAATCTTCTTCTTCTTCCCTTATTCTTCTGTCTCCCAGCATGTCCAGTATACAACACATTTATTCCTTTATTTTTGTCTGATCTTTGTAGGTCTACTATCGATGTTCAAATTTAGATTCACGCATTGAAAATGCCGATCAACGTTTGACAGATGACATTGCCACCTTTGCCAGTTCTGTTGCTCATCTGTACAGTCACCTGACGAAGCCATGCTTCGATCTATTACTGATTGGCCTAGCCATGGCACGTTCATCGCAACGCATGAAGGCTTCTGTGGTATCTGGTCCGTTGTTGGCATTTGTTGTCATCAGTACAACAGCACACATCCTCAGAATTGTATCACCGAAATTTGGTCAATTGGTAGCCGAGGAGGCAAATCGCTATGGCTACCTAAGGCACATTCATTCCCGTATTATAACAAATGCCGAAGAGATTGCCTTCTACAGGGGTCATAGGGTTGAATTGGCACAATTGAGAGAGGCCTATGATCGACTAACACGTCACATGAATGTCATATTTGAGCAGAGACTGTGGTTTGTGATGCTCGAGCAATTCTTCATGAAGTACGTTTGGAGTGGTACGGGAATGGTGATGGTTAGTCTACCAATTCTAACAACAAATCGTCAACAACGTGATTCAGGTGGTGGTATAAGTGATAGAACACAGTATCTGACAACAGCTCGTAATCTACTCATTTCTGGGGCTGATGCCATCGAAAGACTCATGTCCAGCTACAAGGAGATTGTAGCACTAGCAGGTTATACTCATCGTGTAGCTGATATGTTTCAGGTGAGATTGACTCTTTTAAATGACATAATTAGCAGAGTAGACATCCTATCGTTTCACTTAAAAAAAACGGTTTAAATCCACAGTTCCTGTTAATTACCTGGTTTAATTATAAAATCGCTAATGTGAAATTTATAAACTTCATTCATTCCGTGTGACCAATTTCTAGACTGAGTTAGATCTTACCTTGATAAACTTTAAGAATACAAATTTATACATTATTTGAGACATTAATATCAATCTTCTTGACAGTGTGATAAGTTTTGAGTATGACAATCTTCTGGCCAAACATGGTTTCGAATACGATTTCGAATACTTAATTAATGATCCAGCGAGAGTATCCCGAGCATGGATCCTTCTTTCTCTCTCCAGCTTACTTTATTCCTTCCCGTGAATGAAAATCACTGATTTTACCCACTACTGATATTTATATCCACCACCAAAAACTTAAAATAATTAACAATTTGACTCGCATTGCGTCTACGTTGAAGTTATTTTCACAGACTCACTAGAGGTTAAATGAAGGGCAGAGCAGCTTGAACCTTTTACATGATGATCTTTTACAAATTTGAGGTAGAAGTGAAGTTGCCTGATGGGCCAAATTTAAATGTTTGAAACTGAGCAACTTTTATGGACTAGACTTTGCAATTTACGTGAAATTTTTGAATAAATGAAATTTAAAATAATTAAGGATTATTCTCACTTGGGTCAATTCTCAACATGCATAAATACCTCACTAATAATAATAATGAATATGAAACGGTTAAAATTTTGCCGTATATCTTCTGGTTAAAAAATCTAAATTGTGCGCAGAACCTACACAACCTTAGTATAAAATGGTTAAAATTGTGAATAATACTCGCACAGCTTCAGCATAGAATGGTAAAGATTTTGCTAAAATACGCACTGCTGAAGCAGAGACTGTCTAACTAGCCGTTTCATTCTTCAGAAATATGATATTGTATATGCAACGTATACTTATATTTTAATTTTTTTTGTATAATATTATTAATTATAATATATATTTTTAATTTTTTTTTAAATGTTTTTCGCGTAAAAAAGAGTGCGCACAAAAATAGAACTTGCGCGTAAAAAAAGAAATAGCGCGCAAATATTGAATCTTGCGCGGAAAAGTCGAAAAAACCCTACCTCGCCCCTGCGCGCAACGCGCAAGATTACTCCGTGCGCGGATCCAAGGGGGAGATATTAGCTTGAAAGTGGTGTACACTGAGATGGAAGTACACTGCGGAAGTGGAAGTCTCAAAAATAAAATGATTTTTGCTTTTTTCATTTAAATACAGTAGGAAAAGTGCTGGTAATCATATAGCGCAGTTAAAATATGTCCTGGAAAACTAAATTTATATGATTTTTGATCGCAATTATCGTCAATTCCTCATCAAAATTCTCGTAAAAATGTTCAAATATCGCTCAACTAATGCCATCTATTGCAATGGATGAAACTTAATGGAATTCCTTCCAAAAATTTAAATTTCAAATTATGATTTTCAGTTAGAAAATATTCGAGTGTAATGAGTATAATAGTATTCGATTCTTTGAGATGGTTTAGCTACTGAAAATTATCGGGAATGACTAAAACTAAATTACAGGATATTAATTTAGCCTACTACTTTCAGAAAAAAAACGAGGAATTAAAAAAAAATGAAAAACATGCAGACAGAAAATTAAAAAAATATATAAATGATTATTTTTATATAATATTTACGAGTCAAGTTCTGAAAGTTTATTTTTGACACAACGACTAAAGTAGTGTAAATCAGAAATCTGCAATAATTATATGGTTCTTTTGGTTTTGAGTTTTAATTCGACAATATATATATTTTTTATTATAAACTTTTATGTATTTTTTGTATACAAAAATAATATTTTTAACATAAAATGAACTCTATTTTTTAGAAGCGTGATAAACTGAATTTTCGCATCTTTTAAGGGCATATATATTATGATTCATATACAAAATATCATTTTTACATTCTTTTAAATAGAATATTTTAAATTCTTTTAAATTTTTCTAGACCAATGATGTAAAAAGAGAGATTAAAATGTAAAGAAAATGTACATATTCTTGGTAGAATTTTGGATATTTTTTAGAACTAAATATGTAGTCCAAAACCGTGAGTTTTTCAGTATAAAACTTTTGACCATTAATTGGTAGGTATCCCCTAATTTATTTTTTCATTATACTCTATCTTGTTCGAATTAACGTTAAATATACTTTTAAAAACGTTTTGTTAAAAGCGTTAAAAGTATAACAACAGCAAAATTTGAATCAACCTAAATTAAATATGTTCAATGTCATGAGTATATATGTTAAAAATTATACACATACTAGTCTTTTTTATTGTTTAATAATAATTCTGGATATTTATGTTCATTGCTAATTTATTACTGAAAAACAGCGTATTAAAGATAATTCTTGCAATCATTTTTTTTTCAATATTGAAAATTAGATATATCTAAAAAAAAACAAGTAAGTTATTTGGACATTTAAATTAGCAATAAGGATTTCCATGAATGCGAATGACATTGCACGTATAGTGACGGTAGTTGCTCTACTGCGTTTAAATTATGAACACGTACCTAGTAAAAATACAAAATTATACGAATTTCACTATTTAGTTTGTGAATTTTAATAAAATTCTTTGAAACACTAATAGTATATTAAAGAAACGAATATTGTAATGCAATTATTAGATTTATTTCTTTTACCAATTGAGTCGCATTGGAATGTCAGAACTAACAAACTAGTAATAACTATAATTTAAAATTTTGCAAATGGTGAAGAAAAAGCTTTGAATAAAGTATAAGGAGATTTAGAAAATAGACGTCTCAGTTTTGTTTAATTAAAAACATTGTTAAGTGATGACGTACACTGTTTGTTTCTATGACAATTTCTTGATTCATATTTTCTTCTGAATACTATTTTTTTTTATTTTAAATATATGTTCTACGTGAAAAATAAATAAATTTATTATAACACTGACGCTTGCAGATCAATTCCTCATGTATAACTTTTCTAGATTAATTTAAAAAATCAGCCATCTAAGAGAAATTATTAAAATAGAGTTTTATTTTCAGTTTAATTAAAATGCAATTACGATGTCCAAAAAAGCGAAAAATAATAATTTAACCGTTCGTTGAAGAAAATTCAAATTAGATTTTAGTCGTTACTTTTAAATTCAAACGCCGGAAGTGGTTGGAAGTGCCTAGAAGTGCCTGGAAGTGCTGGAAATCACCTATGGCACTTCCGGAAGTGTGGAAGTCTTTGGCGTTTCCCATACAAATTTAGGAAGTGCTGGAAGTGGTGTACACGATTTTTCGTCTAATATCTCCCCCTTGAGAGGTATCATACCTTTTTTGCTTGATTATTTCTGGGAGGCCGCTATACTTAGTTTCATTCCTGGTTCCTGGAGCCTCTGCCAGAGTTCGGGGACTCTTGGTTCCTAGAGCTAACTCAAATCAGCTTTCTCATACTCTCCTTATCAAGGGGGTATTATGCTTAATTCCCTTACTCAAAGTACCGGAGTATCAATTAATGGAACAGTGGCATACTTCCATGACAGTCTATAATTCAATATATCTCTTACTTTTTCACAAATTTTTCTTAGTTTTTCCACAATTTTCTTCTCCTTTCCAAACATTGTGATTAATAAAAAAATACTATAATAATAATAAAATTTGTTTTCCAGGTATTTTCTGAGACACGACGGGGCCGCTATACAAAAGTAAAAGTAGCCGAAAGTCGCAACAGTGCTCTGCCACTGGAATATGGTCCAGATGGTCAACCTGTTGTTGCTGGTCGTGTATTTATTGAAGGGGCATCCATATGTCTGTCCAAGGTGCCCATTGTGACGCCCAATTGTGATATCGTGGTGCCCAGCTTAACGGTATCCATCCATCCTGGTCAACATGTTCTCATCACTGGTCCCAATGGCTGTGGCAAATCCAGTCTCTTTCGCATCCTCAGCGGTCTCTGGCCCATCTACGGCGGTGACCTGAGGATTCCACCGGCTCTTCCGGATAAACCCTGCATGTTCTACATCCCACAGAGACCCTACATGAGTATCGGTAGCCTTCGGGATCAGATTGTCTATCCGGATACACGGCAGGATGTGGCCAGGAAGAAGGTGAATGAGGAACAACTTAGAGAAATTCTCCGAATGGTAGCACTCGAGCACATTGTCCAGAGAGACAATCTCGATGAGGTTAGGGACTGGAAGGATATACTCAGTGGCGGGGAGAAACAACGAATGGCCATTGCTAGACTTTTCTATCACAGGTAAGTGGCAAAGGAAATTAACTTTATGAATTTAATAAGAAGTCCTACGGATAATATCAGATCTGTGCTCGTTAAAAGTCGAGTAAGGTAAAGTACCCTTACTCGACCGGGTTCCTCTATTCGACCGGTGGGTCAATTTTTGAATATTTGATGGTGAATTTCATCAATTTCTATGAATTTGTCACTGATTCGTATTATTTAAAGAATAATTGACCTATTAATGTTAGATCATATACAAAATATTTTAGCAAATATAATTAAATTGAATAAATAAATCTACCGGTAGAATAGAGGAACCGGTCGAATAAAGGGTACTTTACCTTAATATCGGAAATTTAGTGTTGATAATTCTAATGGAAATTACAGATAGCCATAGTGGTAACACTAATCTCGCTCATTCACGGTGCCATGATGAATATTTTGGCGCCAAAAAGGCGTAACAGAAAGAAAAAACTCATATAGAAACAAATTGTCTTCTTGATATCTTTGTTGGAAGACGGATAGCTGTTCACTAAACACCTTTTTTATTGAATCCTTTATGACTTCCTAAATCGCGCGCAATTCAACTCGAAAGAGAGATAGAGACACAAATAACTCACTTGATAAACGTCTGGAGGCGCTGCGGTTGCAAAAAAATCTCTCAAATGCGACAAAATATTTTTTTCTCTATTTTATCCTTATTAGCAGGTCGTGTCCCTTCTTGCAATAAACACTTTTGCATTCCTTATTACCCAAAATAATATTTTACAAAAGGATTTCTGCTCAAACTTATCCTGAATTTTGGGACAGCTCAAAAGAATCTGAGTCTTCCAGCTCAAAATTTCATCCGAATGTTTTCGTTGTAAATATCGACAATTATTCACAATTAACCCAAAATAACTGTATTCAAATAAATTATTAAAAAGGATTTTCTTGTGAAAATGACTTAACTTGAAGGAATTAAACAATTTTCACATTAAAAAAACCTCTCATTTTCTCAACGTGAATTTTCGCGGCATTTCGAAGAATACCAACAGGTACCACCAAACTCAATTCGGCTTTTCTTTCAGCTCAGGCCTGCATTCGAAGATTTGCAAGGTGACATACACAATTCGCGATTCGCGATCCGCGATTTTTTTCTCGTATTTTCACGGGTCGCGAATTTTTTCACTGATTTCTCGCGGAGCGCATGTTTTCACGGATTTTTTTCGGGGATTTTCGCGGGACGCATAATATTTTGCGGATTTTCGCGGGGCACGAATTTTTCCGCGAATATTCGCGGGGCGCATTTTTTCTCCCGGATTTTCGCGTGGCGTGTATTTTTTCGAGGATTTTCGCGGGCGTATATTTTTTTCGCGAAATTTTTCGAGGATTTTCGCGGGGCGCGTATCTTTTCACGGATATTCGCGGATTTCAAAAATTTTCGCGAGGCATGAATTTTTTCGCGGATCTTCGCGAGTACGAATTGTGTCGCGGATTTTCGCGGGGCGCATGTTTTCGCGGACTTTCACGGAGTGCGTTACTTTTCACGGATTTTTTATCGGGGATTTTCGCGGGACGCATAATATTTTCCAGATTTTCAAGAGGCGCGCATTTTTTCTCCCGGATTTTCGCGTGACGTGTATTTTTCCCAGATTTTCGCGGGCGCGTATTTTCTCGTAGATTTTCGCGGGACGCGAATTTTTTCACAGGTTTTCGCGGACTTTCACAGGGCGCGAATTTTTCCCGGATTTCCACGTGGCGTGTATTTTTCGCGGATCTTCTGAGCGTGAATTTTGTCGCAGATTTTCTCAGATCGCGTATTTTTTCGTGGATTTTCACGCGTTGCGTATCTTTTCGCGGACGTTTTTGTCGCGGATCTTCGCGAGTGCAAATTTTGTCGCGGATTTTCGCGGGACGCGTATTTTTCGCGGGTTTTCGCAGGTTGCATATTTTTGCGGATTTTCGCGGGGCGCGAATTTTTCCCGGATTTTTTGCGTGGCGTGTATTTTTCACGGATCTTCGCGAGCGTGATTTTTTTCGCAAATTTTCTCGGGGCGTGTATTTTTCGTGTGTAATAAATATCTTCGCGGATTCTCACAGGTCACTCACAGAGGCTCTAATTTGATGCAAAGTTTGAGGCCTCTATCTCTCATAGTTTCCGAGATAATCGACTTTAAGATTTTTTAGACACTTTTGTGCAATTCTCATCCAATTTTTTTTCATTACTTTAAAAATTATTAATCGAAATTTGCATTATTTATGTATAAATATCGCTCGAGTTTGCCACAATTCAAATTATCAATAAAGGAATCGTACCTCTATAAGATCATCTAGGATTATCACTGGCTTTACTGTGTGGCCACGCCCTTGTACTGAGGCATTTTTAAACAATTTTCTGATGATTCTTATTAACTTTTTCAGGCCACAATTTGCTCTTCTGGACGAATGCACGAGTGCTGTGTCCATTGACGTTGAAAGTTCCATCTATGAACTGGCCAAGGGAATGGGTATCACCCTCCTGACTATCACACATCGTCCCACCCTCAGGCGCTTCCATACCCATCTCCTGGAGTTCGATGGTCAAGGTGGATGGATCTTCCAACCGCTCTCTTCCTGAGAAAAACCAACGCAACACAGAAGCAGAAGCCTTTGAGGAAAATTGGGAAAATTTAAAGATGGCTGGACAGGGTCTAAAGTGAACGTGGTGTTGTAATTTTTGTTTATTTTTTTTTTGTATATATTTTCGGGATTTATCGACAATTATTCTCTATTATATTTTATTATTTGTTTGTTTTTGTTTTGTTTATCTCGATGGATTGACACAGGAATGGAATAAAAGTATTTTTTATGTAACTCCTTTTTTATTTTTTTTTTTTAAATTTAAATTTCACAAAATCAAAATAGAAGATCATCTACAAACTAAGCTTGACTTTTTGGGGGGAGGCGGCAAAGCATGAGAATCGCGTGGAAAATTGGAAAAGAGTCAATTGAAGAGCCAAACATTGTCCGGAACAAGATTCATGGCAGACAAAAAGATGCCCATTGGGGTCCTCTTGAGTTGATTCACCTGGAAAGTATTTACGGCTTTGCTACGAGTATTCCGGAGACGTAGAGATGCATGCACGAAAATTACTGAAAAACAAAAAAAAATAATCCAAATTTAAATTAGATTTTGACGATTTCAGAGTTTCCCAACGGAGAGATATTAGGCGAAAAATCGTGTACACTACTTCTAGCACTTCCTAAATTTGTATGGGAACCGTCAAGGAATTTCACACTTCCGGAAGTGCTATAGGTGCACTTCCAGCACTTCTAAGCACTTCCGCCGTTTGCATTAACTCTTTCGTCTCCTTTGGGACTCTGGGTACCCATGGAAAAAATAATTTTTTTAGACTATTTAGAATCGATAAAATTCCGATTCTTGTGGATGATTACAAACTATAAGGATGTCCAAATCTAGGATATTTTTTGCAGGATCCCAATTAACTCCTGAGCTAAGATATTCTTAGTCAAAAATCGTGAATTTTCGATTTTCTGCTTCCTTGCACATATTGTGACTTTTTTGATATTTCTAGACCCGAATAAGGAAAATCCTCTCGGGGCCAATAAGTATGATAACTAACAATTACAAATTACATCAATTCGAAAACTAATTTTTTCATAAATTTTCAAAAAACTTGTTCAAACTTGATGGGAATTCTCGTCCGCAAGAATCTTGAGGTCAAATGCAAGGTTATCCCGCCAATGTCCGCCATTTGCTTTTTGACACCAACCTTGTAAGAAAATTCCAAGCGGGAGCGAAATTTTTGCCAATATATCCGATAATTTTGACATTTGGCCGCGAAGGAGATTGCTTTCGGGGAAGTTTTTCCTATTCTTCCAGATTTTGGTGAATTCTGATTGTCCAGGAAGTGTTTTTTTGACTCTTGAGAAAGCTTAATGTGTCTGCAATAACATCGTGTTGAGAGAAATGTGTGTTAAAGTGTTATTCTGTGAAATATTTTGAGGAATCTGTTGGCAAGCAGGAGCTGGGTGTCCTTTTTAGCACTTCCTGGACATCCCACAAGATACTGGTCAATAATTCTTCTTGTTTTAGTGATCAACATTGTAAAGGAGTCATTTGACACGCAAAATTGATATTATTGGCTTTTGGAAAATTGAAGTTTGTCCAAGTTTGTCTCCTTTGCGTTCTTTAGGGGACGAGAGTTCCCATGAATTTTACCAATTTCCCAGAGGCGGAGAAAATTCTTTCTCTACAAAAGTATCATATTTGACCTCTAAGACTTACAATAAAGTGAGTTTTACTGAAAATCGTTCGCTGGATATGTTGTGGTCCGGAAAGAGTTAAGAAAAAAACGACTAAAATCGAATTTGAATTTACTTAAACAATTGAATTATTACTTTTCGCCATTTCGAACATCGCAATTGCATTTTAATCCATTCAGTCAATGTACTAGCAAGGGGTTACTCAAGTTTGGAATACCGACACATTTTTCCGCTAGAATCAATGGAATCCATGGAATCACTGATCAGATTCTGATAGAATTTCAAATGGAATCCATACAGAATCACAAGAATCAATTGGAATCACTGGAATCAAATGGAATCACAGAATTTCTGATTTACGATTACTATCATTTTGACAATATGATCCATGAAATTTAAGAAGTATTCCTGAAAATGCCGATTAATGATAACTTTTACTTTGTTGAAATTATGTAGCATTTTGTTGCAAAAAGTTTTTGCTTAAAAAAGATATTTCACAGATCTCATTTTGAGTTCGATCGGTAAAAATGGAAATATAAAAAATAAAAAATATTAAAATTCAATAATTAATTTTTTTTAAAAAACTCAATATAGGGTAAGTGTGGCAAATTTCGGCATAGTTGCAAATAAGCACCGAGGTCCTAAGTTTAAAATGCAATATTTTTAATTCATATTGATATTTTTGTTACTTCCTTTTCGGGAGGATTGTGTGGAACCTTAAAAACTAGTTTATTATCTTTGTTTTCTTTAAATCACTTCCTAAAATATTGAAAAAATTAATGAAAATATAGACATTGCTTTGGGCAGTATTCCGGCCACTATGAGTGAAATTCCGGACACTTTGTTTGTGACCACCTTTTGTGGAGCAACGGATAAAAATTGCAAAACGTCATATGAAACGAGTTTAAAAATATTTACTTTAACGTTTATATGACCCATAAGCCCTGAGATCTTCCTTGTAATTCGTCCTGAAGACCTGAAGAGTAGCATCTCAAATTTACACACAGATTCCCGTAGGAATTTGCCCTTCCAGAACTCTTCCAAGGTCTTTTCCACATCATCTTTTTCATAGAAGGGATGGTTTTTTTTTCTCTGGACATTGTAGAATTCAGAAATTGAAAAAGAAACATAAAATGAATAAGAAATTTAGGAAAGCAAAAGATGTTGCCAGAATAGGCAACACTACCTCACCGGAAAGACTCTCACAAAGTATATACTTTTTTACGCAAAATACAGGATCCAGCTGGGAAATTTCACCCGAAATTTAAAGATTAATTCACTATTAACATAAACAGAAACAATCTTTAATGAAAACTAATCATTTTTCATGAAAAACACCGAAGGAAAACCTTCTGCACTTCACCAGAAATCGTAAGACTGCTAGAAACACAAGTGATCTGTCACATTTTTTGTAAGACTTTCTACACTGAGTTTTTTACAACACAATTTAAATTCAAATTATAACTAAAATTTAACGATCTTTGTGTTACTACATCCTAAAGTGAATAAATATTAAAAAGCAATATGAATTCATTGACTATTCGAAGATTACATACATAATTTTAATTAATTTATTTGATTGGCCGAAATTACACTCAAAGTGTCCGAAATTAGAAGCTGGCCGAAATTTGGCACACTTACCCTAATATGCTATCTGTATTATATACACTAACGGCCAAAACATTAAATACATCCTTCGTAAGCTTAAATACACGTGATTTGGACCGGGAAAACGCTGTAATATCCAGTTCTATTGACTGAAATAGTTTCATATATAAACCTAAGAACAGTTTTAAACAAGATTTGAGAAAATACATGAGCTACAAAATTTATAATTTGTGGATCAGTCAAAAATTAGCTTTTTGGAAAAAAATGCATAAGTAGCCCCACATTCTAAAACTGATCTAATCTTTTAATAATCATTTAATATAAGCTAAATACTATTAGTAAATATTATTAAGAGTCAGAAAAATTGAAAATAATACCGAGGGAATATTTTTGGTACGGATTGTGGTCGGTTTCCGGTGTGATGTGTTCTGAAAGGGGTTCCTTCTTTGAATATTGAAATTTTCAGCCCAAATTCTACTTTTTCATATATTTTTTATTATTTTTCAAATTTTTTTCTTATTAATGTTGCAATTTCATTTCTTTTACTTCATTATTTTATTTAAATAAACATGAATAAAATCATCAAATTTAGTTAAATAATTATGTTAAAAATGTTATTTATCTAGGGGAAATGCTCATAATTTTGTCCAGTTTCTTATTTTGGACACTTTGAGGGTAAAATTGGACACTAAAAATAAATTGATTAAAATGATGGATTTTTATTCCAATATTTGATGAAAAATGAATTCTATCTAAATATTTGTTCTTTTTGGAAGATTTTAACACTAAATACGTTAAATTTTGAAGATGATTTGAGTTGAAATTGCTTTGTTGAAAATTCAGTGTGAGCAATTGCTTACGAGAAATATGACAGAACTTCGTGGCTTACTTCAGTTCTTATTTAGTTTTGGTGAAGTACTAACAAAGTTTGTTCGCTGTTTTTGAGTGATATTATTGAATATTCATTGAATATTGTGTTGATTCACGTTACTGATGATTTGTACATTTGACCTGAAGTGAGATTTGCCTTGTGAATTACGTTTTTCGTGTGAAAAATGGGAAATTTTTTAAGACATTCACCAGTGAGGTGATGATTCTTATTTTGGACAGGTGTTTTTCTCACGAAATTTCGTGAAGTTTTAGCTTTTGTGATGACTAGGTTGGACAAATGCCTGGAGAAACAAAGAAGCATCATCTCTACGAAAGAGATGCAGTGAGAAATGCCTTGAAAGGCTCCCGGAAAGGGCAGGGAATGAGCGAATCCGCACGTACTTGGAGTATCGAAGTCAACTCACTTTAATGAATGATATGGAAAGTTTCCGGGCTTCTGTGACATTCTACGTTTCCCTTACATGAACAGGAAGAGGACTTGGTAAGATTGGTTCATCAAATGAAGAACAATGGGCATCCTGTTGAGGCGGATTAGCTGTCCAAATTTACAGCCAAGTTGTCCAAATTAATAACCAAGTTGTCCAAAATAAGAGCCAAGGTCACTTCTACTTATCAATTCATTTTTAAACGTATTAAAACTAATTTTAATAAAAATAAGACGATAAATAGCTTGCTAAGTTTCTAAACAACCCTTCTGAAAAGAGAGTAACAAGAAATGTCAATTAGTATTGAAAATATCGCACTTCAAACTTGGAACTTCGATGCTTATAAGCAGACTGTCCAAAATTATAAGCACTTCCCCTATTAGTTGAACGATATTGGAATTTTTTCACGATAATTACGATGAAAAACGACATTAAATTAATTTATTTTTCCAGGACAATCTTCAATTGCGCTATGTGCTTACTAGCACTTTTCCTACCGTAATTAAATGAAAAAAAAGCAAAAATCATTTAAATAATTTTTGAGACTTCCACTTCCGCAGTGTACTTCCATCTCAGTGTACACGACTTTCAAGTTAATATCTCCTCCTTTGGAGTTTCCCTTTTTAGGAACACAATATTTACCTGAGAAAGGTAGCAAGATAGTCAGCAGGGCAAATAGAATGAGTTCCAGGAGATAGAGAATCCCAAGGGATATCACACAAACAACAGCCAGAAGCCTCTGGAAGCCCCCAAGAGCCTCACCATGGCGCATGGTAACAATCTTCATGCCACCAGCAGCAGCAACAGCCACAAGAATGGCCTGAAGGAATTGCCGGGGTTGCAGGAGGAGCAACAGGAGCCACAGAAGGACAGCTGAGGCAAAGTAATTGGTCTGGTAGTAGAGGAGATTCTTCACTACACGATTGCCCCACTTTTCCAGATCCTGAACACTGGGCAGACCAAATGAAGCTCCCACCAGGAAATCCTGAAGATCACGCAGAGGCGCAAAATTGAGGTCAGTCATTGTTGAAATAGCGCCCCCTTCAGATTCTTTACACCATTTGACACAAGTTTTCTTCTATTTTTCACTCTATTTCTCTTTCTTTTCTTCCTCAATTCTCGATTTGCTTTTCTTCTGCGCGTCCTCCACAATCAAATGACATCATGCAGACAAATACACTCAGTCCCGGCATTATGCACTTCGGGATTAAGCACCTTAAGGAATTATGCACACACAATTATGCAAGTTTGCCTACCATTGGGAGTTAATTTTTGAAATCATTTTTGAAATACGCCTGAATGTATACTTATTTTGTGACGCGTGAAATTTGAAAAACTGTGCGCTTCTTTCACAGAATGAAACATTAATTTCTTTTACTTAGGTAAAATTTTTTAAATATTCTTACCATTTATTGAAGTACTCTGGCCAAAAAAATACTATTTCTTAATGCATTTCTATTAAACAGTTGAATGTTTTTGTTTGAACAACTTTTACTCCGCGCGAAATTCGTTCTACGGTTGATTTATTCAAAAGAAATCCCCTGCGGGTAGGCAAATTTTCTCAATACATAATCCCATTTCGCGCGTTTTTTCCGGTCCAAAAATGTGCATAATCCCGAGACTGAGTATATAGCAGAATTTGACAGCAACAGCAATGATTCGCAGGCAACTTCACACAGTCCAAATTGTCAAAGCTGCTTTTTGGGGAAAAAAAAACCGTATAGGGTAAATTGTGGAAAGTGGGACACTAAAAGAAAAAATCAATTTTAAATGCATTTTTAAACTGAATAAATACTTTTCTTTTACATTTTTTTTTGTATCATGGAACTCTCTGACAAATACTTTAACTGAATCTTAATAGTTCTTATTAAATATTTCAACCGAATAGTCGAAAAATTCAGGGAAATTAGAAAATAACACATTTTGAAAAGGGACAAAATTTTGGAAAGTGGGACAAAAACTTTTGGAAAGGTGGACAAAATGATCCAATAGCCAAGGGTCGCGGCGATTCCATTGGATTTCCAGCAGCCTTTTCTGCCATGTCCGCTGATTTTACCGCTAAAAATCCGGGTGGAATTCCCGGGATTTTACCGCTAAAAATCCACGTGGAATTCCCTGGATTTTACCGCTAAAAATCCACGTGGAATTCCCTGGATTTTACCGCTAAAAATCCGGGTGGAATTCCCTGGATTTTACCGCTGAAAATCCACGTGGAATTCCCTGGATTTTACCGCTAAAAATCCGGGTGGAATTCCCTGGATTTTACCGCTAAAAATCCGGGTGGAATTCCCTGGATTTTACCGCTGAAAATCCACGCGAAATTCCCTGGACTTTACCGCTGAAAATCCACGTGGAATTCCCTGGATTTTACCGCTGAAAATCCGGGTGGAATTCCCTGGATTTTACCGCTAAAAATCCGGGTGGAATTCCCTGGATTTTACCGCTAAAAATCCGGGTGGAATTCCCTGGATTTTACCGCTGAAAATCCGGGTGGAATTCCCTGGATTTTACCGCTGAAAATCCGGGTGGAATTCCCTGGATTTTACCGCTAAAAATCCGGGTGGAATTCCCTGGATTTTACCGCTGAAAATCCGGGTGGAATTCCCTGGATTTTACCGCTGAAAATCCACGTGGAATTCCCTGGATTTTACCGCTGAAAATCCGCATGAAATTCCCTGGATTTTACCGCTGAAAATCCACGTGGAATTCCCTGGATTTTACCGCTGAAAATCCACGCGAAATTCCCTGGACTTTACCGCTGAAAATCCGGGTGGAATTCCCTGGATTTTACCGCTGAAAATCCACGTGAAATTCCCTGGACTTTACCGCTGAAAATCCGGGTGGAATTCCCTGAATTTTACCGCTGAAAATCCACGTGGAATTCCCTGGATTTTACCGCTGAAAATCCACGTGAAATTCCCTGGACTTTACCGCTGAAAATCCACGTGGAATTCCCTGGATTTTACCGCTGAAAATCCACGTGAAATTCCCTGGACTTTACCGCTGAAAATCCGGGTGGAATTCCCTGGATTTTACCGCTGAAAATCCACGTGGAATTCCCTGGATTTTACCGCTGAAAATCCACGTGGAATTCCCTGGATTTTACCGCTGAAAATCCACGTGAAATTCCCTGGACTTTACCGCTGAAAATCCACGTGGAATTCCCTGGATTTTACCGCTGAAAATCCACGTGAAATTCCCTGGACTTTACCGCTGAAAATCCGGGTGGAATTCCCTGGATTTTACCGCTGAAAATCCACGTGAAATTCCCTGGACTTTACCGCTGAAAATCCACGTGGAATTCCCTGGATTTTACCGCTGAAAATCCACGTGAAATTCCCTGGACTTTACCGCTGAAAATCCGGGTGGAATTCCCTGGATTTTACCGCTGAAAATCCGGGTGGAATTCCCTGGATTTTACCGCTGAAAATCCACGTGGAATTCCCTGGATTTTACCGCTAAAAATCCGGGTGGAATTCCCTGGATTTTACCGCTAAAAATCCGGGTGGAATTCCCTGGATTTTACCGCTAAAAATCCACGTGGAATTCCCTGGATTTTACCGCTGAAAATCCACGTGGAATTCCCTGGATTTTACCGCTGAAAATCCACATGGAATTCCCTGGATTTTACCGCTGAAAATCCACGTGGAATTCCCTGGATTTTACCGCTGAAAATCCACGTGGAATTCCCTGGATTTTACCGCTAAAAATCCACGTGGAATTCCCTGAATTTTACCGCTGAAAATCCACGTGGAATTCCCTGGATTTTACCGCTAAAAATCCGCGTGGAATTCCCTGAATTTTACCGCTGAAAATCCACGTGGAATTCCCTGGATTTTACCGCTAAAAATCCGGGTGGAATTCCCTGGATTTTACCGCTAAAAATCCACGTGGAATTCCCTGGATTTTACCGCTGAAAATCCACGTGGAATTCCCTGGATTTTACCGCTGAAAATCCGGGTGGAATTCCCTGGATTTTACCGCTGAAAATCCACGTAAGCTTCCGAGATGGAATTTGACGGTAAATTTCTTTCTAGTGTTCCATGAACGATTGCGGAACTCTGTATAGGACCGTCTAATAAGAAATGTCCGCGAATTTCCATGGACTTTTCTCTGACGAATATTTCCACAGCTTTTCCCATAGATTATTAGCGATATAACCGTCAAGTCAGCCCTTTAAAAATTTGGAAGAATCCTTTTTAGTTCCACGAAATTCTCCATGGGAATTTCCATGCTACTGCCTTAGAAGTTTCCATGGTTTAATATTACAAAATTCCACAACTTTTCCGATGGATTTTCTTTATATTTTTCTTCAAAATAAGACTTTCTCAAATTCGGGCATATCGGACCGAAATGTCAGCCGAATTAGACAGAAATTCGGGCGACAAACTTTTTGAAATGCAACGAGTTTTTGTACATCTGCATGCACATATTCTTTCCGTACAGAAGTAGATCTTGAAAAATTCGAAAATCTATTTGAAGATCCAAAAAAGAGACTTTCTTACTTCTAGATAATTCCGCAAGGTGGCTGAGGTACATCCTGTTCGAATTTCGAAGTGCTCAAGTGTCAAAATGTGACGGTCTTCACATTGTTGTGAGGAAAAAAACTGTCCTTGGCTATATGGACCCGAGTGAGTCCGACAGCCTTACATAAAACAGAAGAAGAAGAAGAAGAAGGAAAAAAACTGAACAACGACGTTTACTGTTCTTGCCCCAGTATTTAATCACTCCATAATCACTGAGTAACTGTTTTGCGAGCTTTCTAGTGTGATATTTGATAAATTTTCCCCACCTTGTTCGAAAATTTAGTATGAAAATTCGAAATTGAATTTGAAATCTTCGAACTTCAACGACTTTTTGTGCAAATAGAGTTCCATTTACCTTTCATCCAAGACACTATTGGAGAATCAAAATCTACTTGTGATTGGGCTCATGAATCTATAGTGGACAGCAGCAGAATTCAAAGGAAAACCAGACTCCATAGTCTTACCATTAAATACTTAATTCAACCATTAGTTTTTTTTTCTTTCGAATTTAATCCCATCACTCAATTTCCTTACACCATTATTTTGATGAATTTTTTGGTCTTTTGTTGCTCATTTGTTGTGATCCCAAATCCCCGTGGTCCTCTATTTTACTTACATTTTCTTGGCTTTTGGACCAAAACGCTTCCGACGTGCCCTCTGCATTAGTCTCATGAGATAGGAGACACCCGGCAAGATGGCCACCAGGACGTAGATTCGAATGCCAAGTGCCATGTCAAAAGTCACATTCCATGCATTTGGCATTCGAACTGTAAATCTTTCTGTTGCTTCCATAAATTCAGCTGCTCGTAGTAGAACTAGTGTCTCATAGAGGGCACCAAGGGGGTAGAGAGGGATCCATAGTGTATACCTCAGCCATTCCAATTGTGTCACATGGACACCCATTAGGCGCATTAGGTAGTGGGGATATCTGAAAGAAACAAAAAAAATATGGTAGAGAGACAGCTGTCATCTGGAGAAGTCAAAGGGGGAAAAAGGCGAGTTTTATTGTACCTGACAAGTTCAATTGTTGCCCAAATGATAAATAAATACGTGACAATTGTCAATTTCTGAACCCGTTCATCTGTGTCAATGGCCAGGAAGAGTACTATAGCTCTGCCCGTGGTCTGCATCAATGGTGCCAGGATACCGCCAGTCGTGTAGCCAAATAGTGGATGGAGTACTTCGAGGAATTGCATCAATTGACAAAATTTGAAAACCTTGCCAACAGCCTCAAAAGCATCGTGGGTAGCTGGATGTCCGTCTCTGGCTATTCTCAGGGTCAGTACAGTGACAATGTACAGGAAACCGACAAATTGGAGAAGATTGTATAGGACTAAATAGACTTTTTTGCCCTGTTCACGTCTATAGCCCAATTCCTGGGTCTGAAGTTTCTGCAAAACATCCGGATAGTCCGTCAGGACGTCACCTATGGGACAAAAAATTGAAAGTACAAAATTTAAAGAAAGGTTTTTGTAGATTGCAAGATGTCTTTCAGTATGCGTACACTTCTTAATTCATTTCAAGGTATTTCAAGGTATTTCAAGGTAAGGTAAAGGGAAGTATGTATCGGCCAGTTAAGAAAAATGCTCCATATTTTGCTTAAAATATAGGTTTTAAACCAATTTTTGTCATTTTTACATATGCAAATTGAACGTTTAGTATTCCATTTACCTATTTCTGTACATTTTATTTCATAATATTTAGAGAAATTAGTAAAAAAATTGGTAAACTTGCAATAAAAATTAAAAAATATAATAATGTAGATAAGGAAATACAAAGAATAGTAAGAACGACTTAACCAATATACACAAAACATTTCTGTAAAATTCACAAAAATCTACATACTTTTCTTTAGGAGACACTAGTTACAAAAACTTGTAATTTTGCAAGGCGATTTACAGACTTTTACAATTTTTTACAGACAAATCTTTCTCCGTGTACACTTCTTAATTCATTTCAAGGTATTTCGATTTATTGTAATGTAAAAATTTAATCATACCTGGACGCTTTTGATCATCGCTATCACTGTCATTGTCCTGCGAGCGCCATCTGTCGAAGTCAACACGCAGAAAATGGGGTTTTTCACTGTCCGGAGACAGAAGCTGTGGCCACCAATTGTCCAGGGACTTCCGGAGGATAATGTCAACTTTGGATTGAGACACGGAAATACTGTGAGAATCCCCGTGAGTGTCACCAAAGAGATTGAGGGTGAAGGCATAGTGTTGAGTGATGCCAGATGCTCCCTGACCACTAGCCCTGAATATCACCATTCTGTCTTTGCACGAGAATTCATCCACCTGCCGAAGGCATTTTCCACAGAAATCATCAAAGTTGACATTTGGGTGCTTTACTTTCAATTAAAAAAAAAATTCTCACCTCACAGTCCCTGAGGTCGACTTTGAGGCAGATCCGGGATTCGGTCTGGGACCAGTACACCAGAGGATTCAATGGATGAAATTGCTGGGCCATCCTGGGGCAGAGGAAGCGACATATAAGAAAAACTTCAATTGACAGTCTTGTTTTTTTTATTTTATTTATTTATTTATTTATTTTTTGACTGCAAGAGAAATAACAAACACCGGGTGTATACTAGCGCACTCTTGCGGTGCCACAATAGCCAAAGTAATCAAGAACAACCCCATTGCAAAAGAAAGCGGAATAGGAATAACAAGCGAAAAATTCCTTGGAATTTTCCACTATTTTTCCGTAAAAAATTCCATAGGAATTTTCCATAATAGGTTCCAAGGAAAATTTAATGGATTTATGCTGGATTTTTTCTATAGAATACATCCATGGAAATGCTCGTGGAATTTATGCTGGATTTTTCCACCAAAATAAAATGGAGAAAAAATGTAGCTGTCACATGCACCTCATGATTTTACTTCGGAATTTTATAGAAACGGCAAAGATTACGAGGATTATAATATGTTTTTATAAACCAGCAATAACGAATTGACACTTTGAGCAATAAAAAAATATTTTATTAAAAATTTTTTTTTCCTAAAATATATATTAATTAAGATAAAAACAGCATTATTTTAGGTTGGCGACCTATTTAATGTAATCACTTCATTATTATCTACACGAAACGCAGCATCGCATAATTAATTATATTATAATTGCCACATGAATCACTAGAAATGTTTGCGGAAGGTTTGGAAACAAATTCTAAAAGTTGTCGCAACACCATTTTATTTGTTTGACATTTCAGAAAACTAGTGGAAAAATCCATATAATGGCTCAAACAAACTGAAAAAGGAAGGACAGGCGTTCCAAAGTCGATGTTTTATCTCGTTCTTGCTCTTATTATTTATATAACTCTATCTCTTTCACACGGCCGCCGGCTTTCGAAGGCTCACACACACAAACCTACGAAGGAAACGTTCCGGACAGTTTCTTTCAAAAGTGTGGTGAATTTCACAACATTTCCCCGCTCTTATTTCCAGGCAATTTTAATTGAATTTGGCGCCTTTCCAAAGAAATTCCAATAATTTTAGCGCGTTTCCAGTAAATTTCCAGTAAATTTGAGGGGTTTCTAGCACATTTCCAGGAATTTTACATGGAATTCCAATATTTTTCTGGCGCCAAATGATTTGAAAAATTGATTCTTTTTGAAAATAACTTATTATTTCATTAATTGCAATTAAACTATTTAAATGCAATTAAAAATATTTAATTGCACTAAAATTATTTGCAAGTGCAGAAAATTCTGAAGTTGTAGTTTCGTTTTTCTAAGTGATTACAAAATTTTACTGATTCAGCATTTGATGTTCACTGGTTCAAATTTTTATTAAATAATAGAGATAATTCAGAAATTGAAATAAAAGTAAAGATAAAATTATGATTTTAAATATTATTTTAATTACATTTCAAATTTCAAAATGATAAATACGATTTAACCTAACCGAAAACATCATTTGGTATTTTCGTGTGTGCCAATTGGAAAATTAGTGATCTATCTAATTATTTCTGTAAATTTGAGTTTCGACTATTTACAGAAATAAATTTAAAAACAGGTGTCATTTGCACACATGAAAACTATTCTTATAAATTAAATATAAACCAACGCAATACATCCAATACATCTTTCAAAATTTAATTACTAAAAAGATTCAAATTTTGTTTTAAAATCGTAATACGAAAGAAAATATGGCGGTCCAGAGTACACTTGCTTTTTTAGTACACTTTCCTTGTTAAACTTTTTTGTTTTTAATTTAGTAAAAAAAATTTATCCTCAAAACGAAAATTTCAGATTAGGGAACAAAACAAGCTGCATGGTTGTGGACCTAAATAGGGTGAAAGGTGGTCGAACAGTTTAAATTTTAATTCGTAAAATTTTGCGTGTTCTTAATTCGTCGATCATCTATGATTTACGCAGATGTGTAATGTCTTTCAATTACATATATTAATATAATTTATTTACATATTTATTCTCGATTTATTTCATTTAAAAAAAAAAAAACACTTGCAACTGTTTACTCAAACGATTGTGAAACAAAAATTATTGGTCACTATGAATTACTATGAATGAATTACTCTTGAGTATCAAGAAAAACAAAAATTGCATATAGTAAGGCCATGTAACTCCGACGATTGCAAAACTCGGACGCCGCGACCGATTTAACTCCGATACATCCACTTAAAATATAATTTATATTTTTATTTCTGTAATTAATTACTGAAGTATCATATTATAACTATTCTACTTTAAGAAAAACCAAAAATTATATTTTTATCGGTTTAATAAGTGGGTAAGAGAAATATTTTTTAAGCTCGGGTCAGCTGGGTTGTGTACTAAAAATTTAATTTCTGAGAAAATTTTGCTGTTGACAGCTCGTCGCTGGAAAAAGTTTAGTGTTTTTTCTATATAATAAAACATTATTTGCAATCAAAATTATTAATAAAAGTTAGTGTAGTTATTGATCTACAAGGTGAGTAAGAGTTTATTGATAATATAAATAATTCATACAGAAATAAGTGATTTTTGTGAATGTTTACATTTCGATGTATGTCGGATGCGGTGAAAGTCAATGTTTTGGTTCAGAATTTGCATTGTTCAGGACTCTTTTTCTGTTTCAGATGCCAAAGGGAACAAAAGAAAAGACCTATAAGGACAAGCCCGACTCTAAGGAAGGTATTAGGAATGCCTTGCAGTGTGTACGAGATGGTTCTACCATAGCATATGCATCCAAAACATTCAATGTCCCAAGAACAACACTGCACAACAAATTGACCGGCAAATACCCAGAGGAGTGCCCCAATGGCAGGCCAACAGTTCTTTCAAAAGAACAGGAAAAAGAACTTGTCAAATGGATCCTGGGATGTGCGGATGGCTGGCATCCCATCGGGAAGGAACAAGTTCTGGACAGCGTTAAACTCATCTGTGAGGTCTACAAAATTCCAAACCATTTTACAGCTGGAAGACCCGGAGACGTTTGGTTCAGGAATTTTCTTAAGCGTCATCCAGAGCTCAGCATGCGCAAGCCAAAATCCTTCTCATTGGAAAGAGCTACTGTTACTGCTGAAGACCTCACGGAATGGTTTCAGAATTGTCTTAAATATTTCACAGAACACAACCTTCTGAGCATTTCACCAGACCGTGTTTTTAATTGCGACGAAAGTGCCTTCTTTTTGACACCGGAAGATGGAAATGTCCTGTCCAGGAGTGGTTCACGTGTAGTTCCATCTCTTAAAAATTCAGGACCGAAGCAATGTATCACAGTACTCTTCATGGTGTCAGCTACTGGCGAACTTGCTCCTCCAATGGCTGTTCATAAAACTGACATTACTCCAAAAATTGCCATTCACAACGCAGAAGGATGGAAAATGGGAACGTCACCACAGAGTGGCTGGATGGATGGGCTACTTTTCTATGCTGGTCTTTATTTCCCGAAAATTGTTTTCCAACATTCAGAGGAGTCCATTGTCAATAACCAGCACGATCAGGCCACCGACAATAATCCTTCAAATGATCCAGTCATCCCTGGAAACCAACTCTCTGCAACTTCTGAGACTCAACCGATCTTCGACACACTAAAAAAATGCTATTTCTGGCCAGGAGAAATTCCAAAACGTCGTCAGAAGAAGAGGGTCAAAGCCAGCAATGTCAAACACCAGTATATTGTATCTTCCGAGGAAATTATCGCGGAACAGGAGGAAAAATTGAGGCAGGATTTACAAAAAAAGAAAGAAATTGCTGAACGGAAGTTGACCAGAGAGAGGAACAAAAATATAAGGGCAGAAGAAAAGGAGATAAAACTAAAGGAGAAACACATGGTAAAGGAAAAGGCTCAAATGCCAATTGAAGCTGAAAAGAAAAAACGTGGAAGGAAGTCAGCCAAGAAAACCGAGGAAAAATCAAAGAATTGAGTGCAATCTTAAAATAAATAAAAATATATATAATTAAATAATAAATTAATGAAATAAATTGATGGAATAAAACTCTAAAAAAATGTTTTTGAAATAATATCTTCTCATTTTTATGCATTAAACTTTTCCTTAAAATGAGCATCCGAGTTTGATCGAATTCAACGGAGTTACATAAAAGCGTCGCAGTAACATTCTTGCGCATATATTAATATTATCGTAATTTTATTAATTTTCATCAATATTATTGCTAAAATTCTATTTCTATTATGATTCTAAATTAAACAAAGAATAATTCTATTGATTTGGAATGGGGAAAAAATATTTCATCAGTCCAAAAACAAGCATTAAAGTCGCACTCTATGAAAAGTATCCGGATTACCTCTCTTTACTATAATAATAATGCATTTTCATTCGTGAGAATCACAGAAGCATAAGTAAATGCAGTCTTATTCGACAAAGAACTCACAACTACACACACGAAAGTATGTCTGAATATTGTAATTGTGAATTCACCACTGCCTTCCATTAGAATTTTCAAGTTGGGAAATGTCATTTTGAAGGAAAAGCAGTGAGAATTTTTATTTTTCGTGAAATAAATATTCAGAAAGTGAGTCTGAACTGTTCTTGCTATTCCAAAAAGTGTTGTGACTTTAAAAAAAATTAGATACTCGGGAAAAAACAAGAGAAAACTCGAATTTTTGAAGTGAGATTGATATAAGTGTGTGTGTGTGTCGCTCGAACGCCGTCGTTGGAAGGGCAGTCCTTAGATTGCCTGTCTGTTTGGACCATAAAACACTTTGGAAAGATAGTGGAAATTTCCATATGTTTTTTCCAGGTTATCCCGCGGACGTTTCACGTGTGAGTTTCCATATAAATCTTCCGCGGAATACCGCGGAATTTAACGCTGTAATTCCAGCATGTCGTACTAGTAAATTCCATGGAGCACTATGATTTCCATGGAATTTCCAGCTTTAAATTCCATTGGAAAACTTAGTGGAATTTTAGCGTCAAATTCCAGCGAATTTAGCCATTTGGACGCAAGTTTTCCGTTGAAATTTTTGCGGAATTTTGCTATGGGGTATTCAGTACCCGTCAAATCATTATTCTACCTGCCGATTTTACTCTGAGGTTTTTTGAATTTTAACGGTATATTCCAGTGTATTCAGAGAAAATCTGTAGATTTTCTGCTGAATTTCTGCCGAGAAAATCGGCATAGTGTCCATTACTTCACAAAAATATTGTTGATTTATGTAGAAACTGTAGGAGTTATAAAGAAAATGGTATGCTCTGCTTAACAAGCATTACCGATTAAACATTTTAAATAAGTAAAAAGATGCGAGAAAAAATACTAATTTTTTAAAAATCGCCCATGGAATGATACAAAAACACGAAATTTAGGTCGATACTCTGCTTAAAGTTTTCACTTCACTTTTCTCTACTTGTAACACGGCGTCGCAGAATTCTTTATTTTATATAAACACCGTGATATCACAAAAAATAACTCTATTGAATTTTGCAAACTTCAGTGAAAAATTATTTCCATCTCTTCTGACACATCTTGTCTGGAAAGTCTGGAATGTAGAAAAAATCTACAGAAAATCGGCAGAATATCTACAGAAATTCGTCAGAGATTCGTCAGAAAATCTGCCGAAATATTCTGACGAATTTTGTCCCAAGCCCAAATAAAATTCGTAAGAATATCTACAGAATTATCTGCAGATATTCTGTAGAGGTGTAGATTTTCTCTACGGAAATCTTAAAGATATCTGCAGATATTATTTGACGGGTAACTTCACTCAGCTCTTCGGTATCCGGCACTTCGTTATCCGGTTGACAGCTGCCAAACACTGGCGGTTGATATATTCAAAATTATTTTCACTAAGTATGAAGTTTGTCCAGAGTGAATTAAAGTATTATTAACATTGTATCGAAGTTTTTAATACATAATTGTGATAAAAAATGAAACATAAGCACACCATGAAGAAAATTCTCTTTTTCTTTGTCAGACAGAAAATAAATTCACACAGCACAAAATAGAAAAAAAACCGTTGATCATTCAAAAAACCTAAATGTCATTTTGTCCCCACGTCAGCCAGATAACGAAGAGTTGAGTGTACTAACAAACATTCTTTGAATAAAAAACTTCCGGTGACCTCACTGTTCCAAATCAGTCATCATTTCTTTCAAACAAACTTTATTAATATTATAGATGGAACAGAACGATAGAACAATAGAACGATAGAACGATAGAAATCTGAAAATAATTAATTAATTGTTAATGGCGTGTCATTTTGTCTTTGAGCTAACCTTACATTCTGAGAATCTTCTCCTTTCCTTATCTCTTCTAGTTTCCCTGATCAATTCAATCAAATTTCTAATATCTGCAAAATTACATTAAACATCAGAAACAAATCTCAAATTTAGAAGTCATACTCTCACCTATAGATCACTTGAAATCAATAAACTTTAGAGAGCAATATAGAGCACGTTTTTCACTGAGTCTGCACGCCATTAAACTGAACTAAAGATTTGCCAGAAGGGCTTACAATAATCATTTGAATTTAAATTCTGTCAGTTGGCAACACTCACTGTTTTTTTAAACCCTCTTCTCATATTTTTTTTCATTTATTCTTTAAACTTTCTCTACACAATCATTTTAAAACTATATTTCAATTAATATTTAATATTTCTCCTGTACTTACTTCGATATTACAGGCTATTTTAGAATTATTTAAACACAAAATATACATAACTCGAAAATACCAATGCCAATTTGCAAGTGCGAATTTGCTGAATGCCGCATGAGGGCACCACTTATTAAAAGGTGGTGGCATGAATTGTAGCCATACATTAAAAAATTCCACATATAATGCCACCCTAATATTTTAATGAAATAAAATGCTAAAATACAAAATATAGGCAACTGAGATAAGCTTAGTTATCCACAATTAAAGTTACTGATAAGAATAATAAAAAAATCATGGATGAATATATGAAATAAAGTAATTAAAAAAGTTCGACATCTTAATACAATTCTTTACGTTTACGTACAATTTTCAATCATTGCTCACATTATATAAAAATTATGTTGAAAATATACAATAAATAGAGAGAATACATAAACACATTTCTGAATTTTCATGATCAAAAAAGGCTTCTTTGTCTCGAATCACCTCCGCATTTTCTGTTTCTGTTAATCTTTATTCTGATTGTATTTTAAAATAATTATCATGTATTTGTATAGTCCCTTAATTGTAAAATGCTTTGCTTGGGGCATGAATAAATGTTTATTATTATTATTATATCCAAATAAACCGGTTCAGAAGTTTCCTTTGATATTAGCACTCACAATTGTATATATTTCCTAATTCTTAAACACCGTAATATTTGAAAAAAATACCGCTTTATGCAAAGTGGCATCATTTGAGGTATCAACCCTACAGCTCTGCTGCAATTCCTTCTACTCCTGGTGTTCTGTTGATCCTGTGTTCCGGGTTCGAATCCCCTTTTAAAGACTATTTGAAAACAATGATTTTTGGTTAAATACTTTATTGTGAGATCAGTTAGTTTTTGGGGTCGGGGGGGGGGGATAAATGCCAGGGAGAGGTACTTGGTCTAGTCAATGTCCAGGAAGCGCAGGATAGCTCTTCCGGGAATGTCACTGGCACTCAATCGTGCTACAACTTCGGCTGCCTCGTCAATTGGGAAGACCGTGTGCGGTGGTGGCTGTAGCCTTCCGGATGCCACCAAATCAACAATTTCCCTCAACTGTTCCACCGTTCCCGCGCCCACAGCCTCGATCCTTTGATTCCGTTCCCGTGATTTGGCTGCAAACTTTGGTATCAGACGTTCAGCTACTTCATCACTCAGCAGCACAAGACCACCTTCGGCCAGACATTGCAGAGATCTATGCAGGCTCCTCGATGTAGTCCCGTAGTCAATGACTACATCAACCTGGCCACAGCATGCATCGATAGTCCGTTCAATTAAGTGTGTCTCATAGAGATCTTCGCTCCATTGAACGACGGTTACGCTGTTTTTTTTTTTTTTGAAAAAAAGAAAATGGTTAGGATTGTAAAAGAAAATGGCCGCCTAACTGAATTAACTTGCTAATCGATTGAGCCAACTGGAAACCTTCATCCCGGAGACATGCCACCGTGATGTCCATTTGTGGTTCGAGGCATTTGGCAATGCGAACGGTCCAGAGGGCAAGGCCTCCAGTGCCGACCACCAGGAGTTTCCTTGGCGCTGCTGCATGTTGCTGTGCCATTCGAATTGTATTGAGTGCCCTGAGGGCGCCACTGGGCAACATGGCGGCAACAGCTAAGCTAATATTGGCAGGAATTGGCATTAGATACTTTGGATCTGGCACACCAACGTACTCAGCATAGCCACGTGGGCAATTTTCAAATGGAAAAATGCAAACACGTTCGCCAACAGATGGCGCACCCTCAGCACTCTCAGAAACATCATCAACAACTCCAGAAACCTTTTTTTTTGAAGGAGGAGGAACACATCACCGGGAAAAACACAAAAGAATTTGATAAGGATCAACCCTGAGTCTATCTGGGCAATAATCATCATCAAATGCAGGGAGTTCCGCCTTGAGTGACATTTTTTTTTGACATTTCCTCCTATGAGATTTCCACTAAATTTATCATGGAATTATCAACAATTGATGATGGCACAAACGTTCGAAGGGACAGTACTTTCCCCTAAAAAAAGGAAATAAAAGGACACAAACCTCAAATCCAGCAAATAGAGCACTATCCCTTACACCAGGATGAGCAGGACTCTGATGATCATCGCTGGATGATGAAATAGAACGACGTGACATGTAGCAGGCTCCGGCACATGCAACCTTCACACGAACGCCACCAGGAGGCGTTTCTGGGACAGGAATGGAAAAACTAAAGACACATTCCCGAACAATTGGTCCTGGTGACTCTATTGACACTTGTCGACACAATTTATTCATAGCCTTGGATCCAACAATTTAAAAGAAAAAAAGTTATGCAATTTTTGTTGCTATTTTTCCTCAAAATAATCATAAATTTCATAAAATTACTTACCATTTTGATGTGAGAAAAAATATATTGTGTGTTATCTCTGATTTATTTTTCTCTCACAATTGGCGCCACAATCACCTGTCATTTCATGTCATTTTGATGGGAAAAACCCGATAGCAAATTTCTGTGGAAATTTTCAATCAAATTCCGCGGAATTTCCGCAAAGTCTTCCATGGAAGTTTTTCAACTAGAGGCCATGGAAAATTTGAACAACATTCCATGGAAATTCAGTGTCACTTTCTAGGGGAAGTCCATGAAAAGTTTATTATGGAAAATTAAATGTGAAATATCCGCGGATTTCACTGGAATTTTCCATGGATTTTACCGCAACACGACCCATTTTTTCGTAGGAAAATTCCTGCTTATTTCCTGGGGAAAATCCAAGGAATAATTCAACGGAAAATTCCACTACCTTTTCATACAGTTTTCTAAGAAAATTCCACACGTTTGTTTCTTCGTTTTACCGCTAGAATATGTTTGTGGCACTACAAAATAAAAATAATTCAAGTCACCCACCCCTTGGCAAAATTCCGCGGAAATTCCAATGAAAAACTACCGTCCAAATTGGAATTTGACGCAAAAATTCCACTATAAGTTTTCCATGGAATTTTGAGTCGGAAATTCCATTGGAATAATAGCTCTCTATGGAATTTTCTAGTACAAATCCACTGGAATTCCAGCGTTAAATTCCGCGGAACATTTATATGGGAAATCAATTGTAAATTGTCTTGCAAGATAAGCTAGAGAAATCCTATGGAAAATTCCACTATCTTTCCACAGGGTTTTCTATAGTTTTTCAACATGGATAATTTATTTCCAAACCTTCAGCAAATATTTTTCTAGTGACTCCTGCGACAAATTATCATAAAATTAATAAATAAATTAATAAATGATTACATTTAATCTAGGATGACTAACTAACGGATGGAGCATTTTAATTCATAAATGGTATATTTTTCTTAAATTCTTTATAATTTTTAAGTCTTAGATCCCACAAAAAAATAATATAACACGGAATGGTATCCATATATACAAAGAATATATTTTTATTGAATTTTAAAAAAATTTTACTGGTGTTACAAATAGAAAATTTGTCAGAAAAATTCAAAAAATTGCGAATTTTACGTCTTTTTTCATAAAGGTTTTAGGGACTATTATCCTCGTGCAATCATTGTAAATTTTGTGCTACTAACATAACACTAGATATTTTTTCATTTGGTAAAAGTTTTAAAATGAGATTGCATTTGGTTTTATACTAAAACTGAAGAATCACTTAAGAAAAAATATACCATACTTAAAATAAAACTGTTTTTATGTCATATTATCACTATATCACTATTATCTAAATTCTAAAGTGTTAATTCGTTATTGCTGGTTTAGTAAAACACAGTAAAATCCTCGTTATCTTTGCTATTTATTTAATATTTGGAAATAAAAGAATGAGATTGATGTGACAACTTCATTTTTCAAACATTCCACAGAAAAAAACAATCCTTTAAAAATCCATGGGAATTTCCTTGGAAGTTTTCAAGGAAAAATAATAATAATAATAATAATAATAATAATAATATTTATTAATCACAAAAATAGGGTCATCCCTCTTACAATTGTGATAAGATAAATTAAAAACATTCAAAAGAAAAAAAAAACAAAAGCAACAAAAATTAAGAAAATAAAAAAAAAGCAAAATAGAAAAAAAATAAAAAAAATAAAAAATATTGGAAAATTCCGAGGATTTTTTCGTTTGTTATTCCTATACCAATTTCTTTTGCTACGGGGTATGCCCTGTAGCCAATCGGGCGCAAAGTTTCCCAGTAACGGAAAAATCCATGGAATTTGCGGGGAAAACGCTAGTATTCCGGGTGGAATTCTGCGGAGTTATCAGCATTTTGTCGCGTGGATTTCCTTCAAAAAAAAAAAAATGCCGCAGTATTTTTTTGCAATTATCCAAGAGCATTCCGTGGAAATTTAAACAAAATTTCCATTGAATATTCCGAGGATATTTCCTGATATCTTTCCGACCAAGACCCCGTGGAAGTAAAAACGACAATTCCGCAATTATATTTCGCCCTAACGCTATAATTCTTGCGAGCTAGACTTACTCACATGAACGATATAATAGCAGTATTTTCAACTCAAAAATTAAACAAACTGAATGTTCGTCTGATAGATGAATACTCACCAAGTTCCAAGTTGCCAAATGGAACTGAGTCCATTTAATCAATTTTAGGAATTATTTTGAAGAAAAATATTTTAAAAATCCATTGTAAAAGTCGTGGAAGCTTCTAAGGCCATTGCGTGGAAAATTCCGCGGAGAATTTCGTGGAAATAAAGAGGATCTTTCCGAATTTTTAAAGGACTGACTGCCAATTGTACCGGTAATAATCCATAGGAAAAAGTGTGGAAATATTCGTCAGAGAAAAGTCCATGGAAACTCGTGGACATTTCTTATTAGACGTATCCTATACAGTTTCTCCTATTTTGATGATTTTTGGCTTTTTGGAAAGCTGAGAAAATTCCCTAGAAGACAGCAAAAGGCCAAATGAGGTTTTTCTTTGGGAAAATTACTGGAAAATTGATAGAAATTTGAAAGAAAATTGAAAGAAATTGAGAGTTTCTTTCTTTTGTTCATAAATTCACCAAAAATCCAATTCAAATCCGATTTTGATGATTTTTGGCTTTCTGAAAAGCTGAGAAAATTCCCCAGAAGACAGCAAAAGGCCATGCGATGTTTTCCTCTTGGGAAAATGACTGGAAAATTGATAAAAAATTGAAAGAAATTGAGAGTTTCTTTCTTTTGTTCAAAAATTCACCAAAAATCCAATTTCAAACCGATTTTGATGATTTTTGATTTTTTGGAAAGCTGAGAAAATTCTCTAGAAGACAGCAAAAGGCCAAATGAGGTTTTCCGTTGGGAAAATGGCTGGAAAATTGATGGAAATTTGAAAGAAATTAAGTTTCTTTCTTTTGTTCAAAAATTCACCAAAAATCCATTTTAAATCCGATTTTGATGATTTTTGGCTTTTTGGAAAGCTGCGAAAATTCCCCACAAGACAATAGAAGGCCAAATGAGGTTTTCCGTTGGGAAAATGACAGGAAAATTGATAGAAAATTGAAAGAAATTTAGTTTCTTTCTTTTGTTCAAAAATTCACCAAAAATCCAATTTAAATCCGATTTTGATTATTTTTGACCCTTTGAAAAGCTGCGAAAATTCCCCACAAGACAGTAGAAGGCCAAATGAGGTTTTTCATTGGGAATATATCGCAAAAAAATTGATAGAAAATTGAGAGTTTCTTTCTTTTGTTCAAAAATTCACCAAAAATCCATTTTAAATCCAATTTTGATGATTTTTGACTCTTTGAAAAGCTGAGAAAATTCTCTAGAAGATAGCATTAGGCCAAATGAGGATTTCCTTTGAGAAAATACCCCAAAAAATTGATAGAAAATTGAAAGAAATCGAGTTTCTTTCTTTTGTTCAAAAATTCACCAAAAATCCAATTTAAATCCAATTTTGATGACTTTTGGCTTTTTGAAAAGCTGCGAAAATTCCCCACAAGACAGTAGAAGGCCAAATGAGGTTTTTCATTGGGAAAATATCGCAAAAAAATTGATAGAAAATTGAACGAAAATAAAAAGAAATAGAGAGTTTCTTTCTTTTGTTCAAAAATTCACCAAAAATCCAATTTAAATCCGATTTTGATATTTTTTGGCTTTTTGGAAAGCTGAGAAAATTCCCTAGAAAACAGCAGAAGACCATGCGATGTTTTCTTTTTGGGAAAATGACTGGAAAATTGATAGAAAATTGAAAGAAATTGAAAATTTCTTTCTTTTGTTCAAAAATTCACCAAAAATCCAATTTAAATCCGATTTTGATGACTTTTGGCTTTTTGAAAAGCTGAGAAAATTCCCTAGAAAACAGCAGAAGACCATGCGATGTTTTCCTTTTGGGAAAATGGCTGGAAAATTGATAGAAAATTGATAGAAATTGAGAGTTTCTTTCTTTTGTTCAAAAATTCACCAAAACTCCAATTTAAATCCGATTTTGATATTTTTTGGCTTTTTGGAAAGCTGAGAAAATTCCCTAGAAAACAGCAGAAGACCATGCGATGTTTTCTTTTTGGGAAAATGACTGGAAAATTGATAGAAAATTGAAAGAAATTGAAAATTTCTTTCTTTTGTTCAAAAATTCACCAAAAATCCAATTTAAATCCGATTTTGATGACTTTTGGCTTTTTGAAAAGCTGAGAAAATTCCCTAGAAAACAGCAGAAGACCATGCGATGTTTTTCTTTTGGGAAAATGGCTGGAAAATTGATAGAAAATTGATAGAAATTGAGAGTTTCTTTCTTTTGTTCAAAAATTCACCAAAACTCCAATTTAAATCCGATTTTGATATTTTTTGGCTTTTTGGAAAGCTGCGAAAATTCCCTAGAAGACAGCAGAAGACCATGCGATGTTTTCTTTTTGGGAAAATGACTGGAAAATTGATAGAAAATTGAAAGAAATTGAAAATTTCTTTCTTTTGTTCAAAAATTCACCAAAAATCCAATTTAAATCCGATTTTGATGACTTTTGGCTTTTTGAAAAGCTGAGAAAATTCCCTAGAAAACAGCAGAAGACCATGCGATGTTTTCCTTTTGGGAAAATGGCTGGAAAATTGATAGAAAATTGATAGAAATTGAGAGTTTCTTTCTTTTGTTCAAAAATTCACCAAAACTCCAATTTAAATCCGATTTTGATGATTTTTGGCTTTTTGAAAAGCTGCGAAAATTCCCTAGAAGACAGCAAAAGGCCAAATGAGGATTTCCTTTGGGAAAATACCCCAAAAAATTGATAGAAAATCGAGTTTATTTCTTTCGTTCAAAAATTCACCAAAAATCCAATTTAAATCCGATTTTGATGATTTTTGACTCTTTGGAAAGCTGAGAAAATTTTCCAGAAGACAGTAGAAGGCCAAATGAGGTTTTTCATTGGGAAAATATCGCAAAAAAATTGATAGAAAATTGAGAGTTTCTTTCTTTTGTTCAAAAATTCACCAAAAATCCATTTTAAATCCGATTTTGATTATTTTTGTCTTATTGAAAAGCTGAGAAAATTCCCCAGAAGACAGCAAAAGGCCAAATGAGGTTTTCCTTTGGGAAAATTGATTGAAAATTGATAGAAAATTGAAAGAAATTGGGTTTCTTTTGTTTAAATTTTTATTTTGGAAACCTCATGAAATTCTCTGTGGATTTTTGTGGAAATATTCGTCGATTCATGGAACATTTCCTCTGTCAAATTTTAAGTGGTTAAATCCACGGACATGGCAGAAATGTCTTGTGGAAATCCATTGGAATCTCCATCGCCATTTGCTATAGGGTTCGAGATATGAAAAGTTGTCATTTGTTGTTATGAAACGTGACAAGTGAGTGCTTTTTCTCGTTCGGAAAAGAGGAAAATCGGAGTTTTTGTGTGTGAAAAATGGCCCAAATTCAGGCGTGGAAGCGTCTCTTCCACACTCCCAAGCTCCTGGCCAGTATTTCCTGTTTCAATGGGTAAGGAAGGAAGGAGTATCAATTTGCTCCGGAAGATCTTTTTTTATTACTTTTTCTTTTTGAAGACAACGCCGTGGAGCTGCAAAATGGTCTCCGGATCCGGAATTTATGAAACAATTTGAAGGTCCAATAATGTATCCGGAACAGGTATTTAAGACATGGAAATTACCTCCGTGGAATGCCAAATTGGCACCTGTTGAGAAGAATGTCAAGAATATTACATTGAATTTTGGGCCCCAACATCCGGCAGCTCACGGTGTTTTGCGTTTGGTCCTTGAACTCGAGGGTGAAACTGTTGTTAGGGCTGATCCTCATATTGGACTCCTTCATCGTGGTACGGAGAAATTAATTGAATACAAAACGTACACTCAGGCACTTCCCTATTTTGATCGTTTGGATTATGTTTCAATGATGTGCAATGAACAATGCTATTCACTTGCTGTAGAAAAATTACTAAATATCGATGTACCATTGCGTGCTAAGTACATCAGGACACTTTTTGGGGAGATCACAAGAATCCTGAATCACATCATGGCCGTTGGTACTCATGCCCTTGACATTGGTGCACTAACACCATTTTTCTGGCTCTTTGAGGAACGTGAGAAGATGATGGAATTCTATGAGAGAGTATCTGGTGCCCGTATGCATGCTGCCTACATTCGTCCCGGTGGGGTATCCTTGGATATGCCATTGGGACTTATGGATGATATTTGGGAATTTGCATCGAAATTTGGTGAGAGATTGGATGAAGTTGAAGATGTCCTGACGACAAATCGTATTTGGGTCCAGAGAACTGTTGATATTGGCATTGTTACTGCTGAAGAGGCACTCAATTGGGGCTTCAGTGGAGTCATGCTTAGAGGTTAGTATCCAATAGCCCTATCCCTTTTTTTTACTGATTCCCACGAAATGGAAAGTTTGAAGGGGATTTTTAGCAATTTCCACCAAAAAAAGCCCATTTGGGGTCTTAGAACGTTTTGAAGAGAATCTTCTTAGGTTTCCAAAAAGCCCTTAATCATCAAAATCGGTTGGAAAATGGATTTATTGGGATTTTCTCAATGAAACATTGTAGAAGGTCTCTTGAAAGGAAAACTTCAAGGGGACTTTTAGACAATTTCCATCAAGAAAAGCCCATTAGGAGCCTTAGAACGTTTTACGGAGAATCTTGTCGGCTTTCCAAAAAGCCTTTAGTCATCAAAATCGATGTAGAAATGGATTTATGGCGATTTTCTCAGTGAAACATTGCAGAACGTCTCTTGAAACATTCTTGAAAGGGAAAATTCAGTGGGACTTTTAGACAATTTACAGCAAAAAAAGCCCATTTGGCATATTAGAACGATTTGCTGAGAATTTCATTAGCTTTCCAAAAAGCCCTTAATCATAAAAATCGGGGGAGAAATGAATTTATGGAGATTTTCTTAGTGAAACATTGCAGAACGTCTCTTGAAACATTCTTGAAAGGGAAATTTAAGTGGGACTTTTAGACAATTTCCATCAGGGAAAGCCCATTTGGCTTCTTAGAACGTTTTACAGAGAATCTTGTCAGCTTTCCAAAAAGCCTTTAGTCATCAAAATCGGTGTAGAAATGGATTTATGGAGAATTTTTCTATGAAACGTGGTGGAAGATTCTTTGAAACATTCTTCACCAGGGAAATTTTGAAGGAGATTTTGAGCAATTTTCATCAGGAAAAGCTCATTTGGGGTCTTAGAACGTTTTACTGGGAATCGTATTAGCTTTCCAAAAAGCCCCCAATCATTAAAATCGGTTAAGCACTTGTCGAGTTAATTGAGATTATGTGTAATGAAAGTTGTTTTTCGACTGTGGCTCCCTTAGCGTTGTTCTTATGAAGTTCAAATTTTCTAGACAGTTATAGTGCTCTGCGAGGCCTTTCATTTTGACACTTATAGTTGTTAAAATCGGTCAAGTAGAACCGGAGATATGGCGTTTTAAATTTCGTGTGAGATATTTCATTTTGAATTGACTGTGGCGCCCCTGTTGTCGGCCCCACAAAGTTCAAATGTTATAAAAAGTTGTTGTGCTCTGCGAGACCTTTCATTTGCACCCTTAATTGTCAAAATCGGTCAAGTAGAACCGGAGATATGGCGTTTTAAATTTCGTGTGAGATATTTCGTTTTGAATTGACTGTGGCGCTCCTGTTGTCGGTCCCACAGAGTTCAAATGTTCTAAAAAGTTGTTGTGCTCTGCGAGACCTTTCATTTGCACCCTTAATTGTCAAAATCGGTCGAGTAGAACCGGAGTTATGGCAGTTTTAATTTCCTGTGACCCCTCATATCACCAGTTTTATTTTAGCCACAGCGAACTTATGTCACTTTTTGGAAAGTACATAGTCTAGATACAATTCTAGGACAGACACTTTAGGAGTATTTTGCGAATGGACCTCATTTTTTTTATCTTTTTATGCCATATGACAGTTTTGACTATATTTATGACAATTATGACTATATTCATTAGAATTTTGATTATATTTATGACAATTTTAACAATATGATGTTTTTTTCTTGTTATTCGTAAGGTTCTGGAATAAAATGGGATTTGAGAAAGAGTCAACCGTACGATGCTTACGATCTTGTTGAATTTGATGTACCAATTGGCACAAAGGGTGACTGCTATGATCGGTATTTGTGCCGTGTGGAGGAAATGCGTCAGTCCCTGAGGATAATTGAGCAGTGCCTGAATCAAATGCCACCCGGTGAAGTTCGTACGGATGATGCCAAAGTCGTTCCACCATCCCGGGCTGAAATGAAGACCAGTATGGAAGCCCTTATTCACCATTTTAAACTCTTCACGCAGGGCTATCAAGTGCCACCTGGTGCCACTTATACAGCCGTTGAAGCACCTAAAGGTGAATTTGGTGTCTACCTGGTGTCAGATGGTGATAGTCGACCGTATAGGTGCAAAATAAAAGCACCTGGATTTGCTCATTTGGCTGCTTTGGATCATATTGGCCGGAAGCATCTTCTAGCTGATATTGTTGCCATCATTGGTACCCTTGACATTGTCTTTGGTGAAGTTGATCGCTAAAAAATCCCTTTTACATTGTTAAAAAAAAAGTAGTCAAATAAAAAACGGAAAAATTAATTAATCAAATATTTATTTCTCTCTTCAAGTCTGTTTTGTTTTTGTTTAATTCATTTCTTTTTTTTTTTGTTTTTGTTTTTGATAGAACAAATAATTTGAGAATGAAAAATTACTTCAGCAATATTGTGAAAAAAAAAGAGAAATGAGAAAAGAAAAAAGTAGATTGTTTTTTTTTTTTTTAATCATGTTGATTGTGTCTCGAGAGTTATATTAGGAGAAAAGAAAATTGGCTGCAACATTTTCATTTTTTCCACACGCCAAATACGCTTCAATGACTTCTTGCTCCGAGAATCCTAATTCCTTCAGCTGGAACAAATAATAAAAAGAATATTAAATATTTTTAGTAATAAATCTTTACGATTTGAAAAAGAAGAAGAAAATACTCTTTCGATGGCAGCAACATCTTCCGGAGTGAGATTGTATGGATTGGCATCAGATGGATTGGCAATTGCTGGAGCATTAGCAGCTGCCTCTCCTGCTCCTCCTCCTCCTCCGCCGCTGCCAGTCTCCTCTGAATCACCAGCAACTCCTCCTCCTCCGCCCTCTCCGCCCTGTGGCTGTGATCTTTCATCCGTTGGAGCCGTGTCAGTGGTTGTGCCACCGCCCGATTGGAGTACACCGGGTGCCATTGTGGCTGCCGGATGATTGTCCGGGTCATAGGGTTCATTCAGCATATTTACAAATGTCTCCTGATTTTCCGATATCAAACGCAAAAGTGCCGGATTGGACTGACCAACTTGCTGGAGCAGGGCGTGCAGGAAGCTGGGATTCTGCTGAATCAGGTAACGCATTTGGTGGAATTGGGGCTGTTGCCTGAGGAAGTCCAGTGGATCACTTCGACCGTCTCGTGGTGTATTGTGTGGAACCTTACAACAAAAACCACAAAACAACAAATGAATTCCTCCAGTAAGTACCTATTTAAATCCAGAGCTCATCTTTCAACGGACTTCACACCTAAAGCCTAAAATAGACACAGGGATCGGCATAGGGATTAGCCCGAAAAATGAGGATTGGTATCGATACACTCACGGATCAGCCCAAAATTTGAAGGATCAGGCTGATCTTCTAAATTCATGAGGTCTAGTGAAATTACATTTAGTGAAAATAAAAAGCTTCAATTTAACTATTTTCCTGTGTGACGAAATATCAATTGGATGAAAAAACATGGAGAGTAATGGTACGCAATATCGCAAAAATACATTAAGTTTGGAGTAAAGAAAAGATCAGAGTGCTCCTTACTGTACGAAAAAACCCTTGATTTTCAGCCAAGGTTGTTGCATTGTGGTCAAAAACCATTGCCTGGTATTTCTGATCACGACTTGGTCTTTGGCTCTTACAACTTTCGGTTGCCTAGACCTAAAAATCGATACAAGGTTGTTCCCGATCTTTCAAAGTGCGACCAGGCGCTGGCCTTATCCGCAGCATCTGAGACTAATTGGGCTCCTCTTGCCGAGGCCTCCTGCTCTTCTAATAAGGTATCTATCTTTGCCGACATTTTGAATGACCTGTTCATTAGGGTTGTTCCTCGGAAACGTGTCCTTATTCGGGATTTGAAAACTCCCTGGATTACTGATGAGATCCTCTCTCAGATTAAACGCCGAGATTCTGCGTACAAGAAGTGGAAACAAACTGCTTCTGTCTCTGACCATGAGAACTTTAAAAAGTTGCGGAACAGGGTAGGTGGGTTGATAAGGAGGGCTAAAAAAATCGCATTTCCATAAAAATCTGAATCCCCAGCTCCCATCCAGAAAGCTCTGGGATAATGTAAAGAGGCTTGGCCTGCGACCGACCGTTGGCTCAGTAGCCGATGGGGCCGTTGGTGCAGCTGAGCTAAATCAATTTTTTTCATCCTCCACTCTTGGCTCTTCTGTGCCTTGTTCTTCTTTTCCCGACCCGCCCTGGGAGGGTTTCAGCTTTACCTGCGTGTCTCAGGATGACGTAGTGAATGCTGTTTCCCGAGTGAGGTCGAATGCCATGGGGTGTGATGGGATTTCCCTTGTTTTCATAAAAATTCTACTCCCGGTGATTATTTCAGTGCTCACAGATATTTTTAACCACATAATAACTACTTCAATTAGTTGTTCCCATTCCAAAGATTTCTAACCCTAAATGACCTTCTGATTACAGGCCAATTAGCTTGCTTCCGGTTTTATCAAAGGTTTTTGAGTTTCTACTGCATGAGCAGTTGACTCAATATTTGGAGGATGGCAAGATGCTATGTGATTTACAATTGGGCTTCCGAAAGGGTCACAGCACTGTGTCAGCTCTCTTAAAAGTTAGTCATGATATCTCGGCAGCCATTGACCGAAAACGTTTTGTCATATTGGTACTGCTTGACTTTACGAAAGCCTTTGATAGCCTTCCGCATGATCTGGTCTGTTATAAACTTTTCAACTTTTTCGGGTTCTCTTCATCTGCAGTCACCCTTTTCAATTCATATCTTAATGGTCGATCTCAAGTTGTGAACTTTCGAGACGAAGTGTCTCCCCCTGCCTTCTTGTGCAATGGCATTGCTCAAGGTTCTATCCTTGGGCCTCTTCTTTTTTCTCTTTTCATTAATGATTTGCCCTCTGTCCTGCGCAGCTGTTCTTATCACCTTTATGCGGATGACCTCCAAATTTATGTTGAGGGTGACCCCTCAGAATGAATGAGAATCTCTCAAAAATTGATGATCAATGGATTACTTCTAAACCCTAAAAAGTCGCAGGCTATTCTCATTTCTAAAAAATCTGTTCACATTACTCCTTATCCTCTGATTCTTCATGGTGAAGTTATTCCTTTTTGTGAGCAGGTCAAAAACTTAGGAGTCATCTTCAATAAAAACCTCTCTTGGTCAGATCATGTGTCTTCTATTTGCCGTAAGGTCAATTACTCTCTTTATACGCTTAGGCGCTACCGGGACATCACACCCCGTGACACACGACTGCTTTTGGCCAGAGCACTTTTGCTCCCTTTTTTCAATTATGGGGCCGAGCTGTTTTTTTTTTAGCGGATGCAGAATCGATGCGCAGACTCTCGGTGACCTTCAACAACTGTATCAGGTATATCTGTTGGCTTAAACCTCGTGACCACATTTCCTCGTATAGGGATGTGTTTGTCGGGTGTGACCTACCTTCACATTTGCAAATGCGAGCCCTCACGTTCATTTGTCGGCTTCTTGTGTCGCGGTGCCCTGAATATCTAGCGGCCCTCTTGACGGACGGTGGTTCGGCCAGGTTGAGGGGGCTCATTGTGCCGAAATCTGTTAGTGAGACATTCCGTCGCACTCTCTTTGTTAGGGGAGTCTACCTGTACAACTCCCTTCCTCCTCTTACGAGACGATCGGTTGCTGCTATAAGGGAGCACTTCCTGAACTCATCTGAGTAGCTCTATGAATCTTAACAATTTTTCTTTTCTTTTTTTAACTCATTTTTTATTATTCTTCCTAAATCTTTTTTTTTCTTTCACTAATTTTTTTTTTTGTTTTTTTTGCATTTTTTTTTTATCTTTCATCTGCCACAAAGGAGAATGGTCAAATCCGGTCCCGGAATCGCCACGATCGGGACCTATGTCATTGGATAGACATTAGTATAGGTAACAACTTTTGTTCTGGGATCAATGTTCTAAACCATGGAGGAACAGTTCTAGAGCATAAAAACTATTTTTTAGAATGATGAAGAATGATCAAAAGTAATGGGCGCTGGTTCATCTTCATACAAAGATTAGAGTAGACGCTTTTTGAAGATATTGATATAAGGTTGAGAAAAATGCCGGGACCCAGGACGATAAATGCTGGGAGTCCTTGTAAAAAAGGCCTTTATCCTTCCGAAAAATTGTTGTTTTGACTACGAATTATTCAAGAACCGCTAAAATGATCTTGATGAAATTCGGTATAGGGTCAGTGTATGTTTTAAATTTTTTATTTATGCATACCACCCCCTCCCTCCACCCTCCGTTCTGGTAGCCCCCATACAAAATGGGGGCACTTTACCTTATAACTCCTTTCTAAGAGGATGTAGAAAGCTGATATTCAACAAGGGAACAATACTTATAGAAGACTTTTCAACCATGCATGTTAACCCGCTCCTCCACCACCCCTTCTAGTAATCTTATACAAAATGAGAACATTTTGACCTCTTTTCTGAGAAGAAGTAGTTTGTTTGTAAAAGAATGAAAAAAATGAATAACTAATAACGTTAACAATAATTTTCTAGATTTTATATGCATTTATAGACATCTAGTCAAATTACAGCTTTCTGCCTCCTCTTAGAAAGAAGTTATAAGGTAAAATAGTCTTATTTTGTATGGAGGCTACCAGAAGGGGTGATGGACGAAGAGTTTGGGCAGTATGGTTAAAAAGTAGTCTTTAAGCCTTGTTACCATGCTGTATTTCAACTTTCTATCTTTTCTCAGAAAGGAGTTATAAGGTGAAATGCTCTCATTTTGTATGAGGGCTACCAGAAAGGGGGACAGAGGAGGGAGATATTGTACATGGTTTAAAAGTATTCCCCAAGCTTTGTTCCCTTGTCGAATTTTAGCTTTCTACCTCCTCTTAGAAAGGAGTTATAAGGTAAAATGTCCCCATTTTGTATGAGAGCTATCAGAATGGAGGGTGGGGGGAGGGGGTGGTATGCATGGATAAAAACTTTAAGTCATACACTGACCCTATACCGAATTTCATCAAGATCACTTTAGCCGTTCTTGCGTAATTCATTGTCAAAATAGTGATTTATCGAAAGGATAAAGGCATTTTTACAAGGACTCCCAGCGTTTATGGTCCTGGGTCCCGGTAATTTTTCAATCTTATATCAGTACCTACAAAATGCGCCTACTCTCGTTTGTGGCGATTCCGTGACCGGCGCCCATATAGTTTTGACCATTCTCCTTTGTAAGAGGGAAATACCCTATTTTTTGTGATGAATAAATGAATTGAATTGAAATTGAATTGAATATTGCACTTAAGAAGTCTTCAAGCGATCAAAGTATGCACATTTAATAGAAATTTACGCTGAAAAGGCTACTCCTTGATCCTAAATCCTCAGTGTATGATAGTTTGGGCAGATCCTTTACCTTTAGCCTAGTTCCCGAGGGTCTCAAAACCGTAACCCATTCAGTCAATGTACCAGAAATACTTGAGACAGAATGTTAATAAGATTAATAGATGAAATATGGGGGCGCAGGGAGCCCTTGTCAAACACACGTCTTAACGGTCACTGAATTTAAATTCTGTACAATAATTAATAACAAACTCTTTTGATTTAGATAGAGTAACTATCTAAGAAAACAAATTGGCAACTAGAATTCAAATCAGGAAAGAGGAAAGAGGCCAATTTTAACAAATTCGACAGGATCTCGTATTTTCCGTCCGCCATTTTGAACAAAAAATTTAGCATTACCTTGCTCGAATTTTTTTTTCCAAGTAATTGAAGAATTAAAAATCCATTCCTGACAGCAATTAGGATAACAATTGCCTAGGAATAAAATTTATCTAAAATCACTCAATTTACGTATGATGTATAATACCATGGTAAGGATTGGGTTAAACAGCAACCGATTGCATTGATTGTAGGTGTGATTCCTTCTAATGACACCTATTGTAATCCTCGGATTTCCTCAAAGTGCTCCGATCGAGCTGCTAATTCACAGGGTATAATGTTTTGAACATCCCTGATGTCGAAAACCATAAGCCGGCAATTTCGGGTCCGGCCGTCCGTCCGTAGTACGCAATATCTCCGGTTTGGATAGATCGTCGGTTCCGAAGAAGACAATTAGTTAAGTCAAGTCATATTATTCATATCATAACCCCTTACAGTTTTTTCAAAAAATCGAAAATCGGCCCTAAAAAACTTAATTCTCAATATTTCTGGATGTGTATCATATCATTCTGATTTCCCCGCTCGGAAATCATAATTAATTGTAAGTCCAAAATGTAAACTTTACAGGAAAGATATTTAAAGTTTGACAGCTAAAATTTATTTTCATTAATTTCACTGAAATTAGTATACTTTCAGCTTTTGAAACTATTTAATCATACTTACGCATTGAATATCTTCTAGTTAACACTACTTTTAAATTAATTATAGCGAAATTGTGGGCAAAAAACTCAATAATTGGGCACGGTGATTTTAAGTTTTTTTTTCTTGTAACTTTTGCAGAAATATCTTAATCAATATCTATTATTTTTTGTGAAATTATAAATATTACATGGTCAAATTTAATTAATTTTTACATATAAATTTGCTTCAAAAAAAAAATTTTTTTTTGACTATTTTGATAGTAGCAAATTGACTATTGACTTCGCGTTAAATTTATAACATCTTGTTTACAATAGTATTGCCATGCAAACACTCGAATTTTACTCATATTTTTAAAATTTCCACGCAGAACTATTGTAAGTCGCAAATTTTCCTGATTTTTCCTTTTGTAAAATGAGTTACAATACCTCAAATTTCTCAATTAATTTTCTTTTACAGATTAGAGTATTGTAAACTATTTTACGATAATTAAAGATTAAATATTTTCCGGTGAATACTAATACTATTGTTACTCATTTTACAATAATATTGTTTGGAATAGGTTCGAAAAATGCTCCGAATTATTTTTAGTTTTTTTTTTTAGTAACTTTTGCAGGAATATCTTAATCAAAATAAAATTTTGTGGAGATATAGATCTAGGATTTCTGCATCCAATGATACCATCTTTTTATACTACCGTAAGCAGATATACAATAGTCTTCTTCGGAACCGACGATATGATCTGTTCTAATATCCCAATACGTTAATTACGTCTCTTAATTAATTGAAATTCGTTTTAAAACAGGTGGCGAAAAGTACTGAAACAAGTATAATTGGAGAAAATGCATATTTTTCAATGAGATTCTCTAAAATTCTCGAGACGTATCCTGAATATGTAGATAGATATTGCTTCAAAGTATCTTTATACAAAAATTCATTTTAGTCTGACAAAAATATCACACCTTACGAGGCCCCCCTAAAGCTTAATGGTGGCGGAAAGTACTGACTCTACCCTAGGTTGCCAATTTGGAATTTTCGGTTGATTTTTTTTACTATTTCATTATTGCATAGGAAATGTCATGCCTCTGATTCAGTATGGGAATTGATAAATCAACGACTGGCTTTGGATATATTTGCTGATAGGACCTATTGATTAATTGTAGTTTATATTTTTGTTTCGAATGGTAAGAGTCTTTTAGAATATGGAGATTAAATAATTTAACATAAAATTCTTGCGTATTTAAAATTTTCTGCTTCAAATATTTTATTTCACAACTTACGCGTTGTCTTTTATACTAAGTTATTATTATTATGACAAAGTCTTTAAAATAATAAGTTAATAAATAGTTTATATGGTTCTGGCTATACCTCTAATTACTAAACTTCAACAAGTTTTACTACTCTTGGTATTTCTTAATTTAAATTATTATATTCTTTACAGTTTTTTTTTTTTAAATAATGAGACTTATTGAGAAAAATGTTTTGAATCTTGTTTTCCAATAATTTAAAGCTCCTCTAAAACGTTATGATGAATATTTTATTCAATCCAGAAACACTAAAAAAAATTTCCACAATTTATTATAACATCTTTATTCGTTTTCAGATTTGCTTTTAAAATCAATTTTTACATTACTATAGTAGATCTTTCAAGTTTTTTCATACATTATTTGCTCAAAAACACTCCAAATTAAATTTTCGGAATTTTCCGGAAGCAAAAAGCTATCTCGAGTGAGATAGCTTTTTGCCATTTTGGGCATTATTGCAGTTGATTTTCAATGAAGTTGATCAAATTGCAATACAAAATGTTACTTTTTTAAAAGTATTTTTGTTAAATATTTAATATTTCATCTCAATATTATTTAAATTTTAGAAGAATACCTCAAAGTAAGTCCCTGAAGCGCATAAAATAAATTTTTTAATAAAATTTCGCAATATTATACAGGAATTGTATGTATATAAAAGATAGAAATGGATATATGAAGCAGAAACACATAAGTTAACGTATCTTATGATAGTTTCTATAAAATAATTGTGATTCTAGTTTTAATTAAAGCTTCTGGACTAGAATTTTGTATGTTGCTTGTTTTTTTAAGAAATATTTTCAATACCGATCGCATCTTCAGACAATCTTGCTGAATATTTTGTCTCAAAGTATAGTAACTAGAATATACATCCTGCAAAAAACATCCTTGATGAATAATTCAATGATTCTCGATGGCTTAGAGATGAAAAACCATTTCACAAAATTGAATATTTCTCTCTCCAACGGAAAATTACCATTTGAAATTCAAAATATTTGGACGCGTTCGGGCAGTTTCTTGCACTTTTGTAGAGGGCGATAGTATAGCAAATTTAACACTTTCCCGTGGGAATTCCGTCTGTTTACACGGTTATGGATAATACAAAAATCTTGAGTTATTACATTAAACAGATTTCTAAAAGTAAAAAAAAAATGTTAATTACAATATAAACTAATAATTTTATAATTTTTCGAAATCTGTTTTACTTAAGAACTTAAGATTCTTGCAGGTTGTCCATAAGTGTGTATTACATCTATAAGTGTAGACTTCACCCTATGTCTCGAAAATACAAGATTTTGTGTATATCAGAAAGGAAAAAACTTGCCAATAGTCTTGAGACTGGCTCTGTGCCAAATTGTATGGACAAGTGTAATATCGAGAGGCTCCTGGATCAAAAAATACAGGATAATTTTTAGGAAGACTACACAACTTACCCGAATAAAATCACCAGAAACACCCTGAGTTTCGTCATCAGCACCACCAATACTGCCCTCAAGGACCCCAGCTGCATCCTCTGGTATCCCCGAAACCAGATACTCTACAGCCCTTTCGGGATTATTGTAGCTGGCCTGCAAGGCCTTATGCACCTCACTTAGGCTGTATCCCATTTCAACCAGATTATCCACCATTTTATTGTATTCATCACCCATCAGGAGGCGCGATTCTGCCGCCTGTTGAGCTGTCAATGGTGATCCTGATGATGATGTTGCATCCGATGGTGTTGGTTGTTGTTGTTGTTGTTGTTGGTGCTGCTGCCCTGGGGCGGTGGCATCATCAATTGGCACATCGGATGCATCAGATTGATGTCCAATGGACATTTTGGCTGCTTCCTTTGTCAATTCAGCTGATGTTGAATCAGTCGTTGTGACATCACTGCCGGTTGCTGTTGATGGATTTGGTGTTGGATCCTTCGGACGTTGCTTCTGGAGCATTAGCACCACAAATTTTCTCTCTTCAACATTGTACGATGCTACAGTTCGACTATTTTCCAGCATAACACCACCATAAATCAACAATTGACCATCTGCCGGATAATCCTTACCACGTTCCTCCTCAATTTTATCCTTTAGCTGACGCACCGTTTGCGTTACATCGAATTCAATTTGAAAAGTTTGTTGCTGAAGCGTCTTAATGGTAATCAGAATCGTTGACATGATTGATTGCCAATGAAAAAATTTATCCGGACAAATTAATTTCCACTCTCTCTCCTTTCTTCCTACACAGAAGAACAATTTCCAATGCCACACAGTGCCAAAAGCAAAAGCCAGAAACGAATAAAATAATTAAAAAGGAAAGTCCACGCGGCTTCTTGGCTGTCAAAGAATCCCAACACGTCCGAGAATGCGGCCCTTCTATTCCTCTTTTCCTGTCCTTTTTCCTTCTTTTAGCGCACACTTCCTGCCCAATTTCCGCTAATGTACTTGTCTCACTGGGCAAATACAACACTTGTAACAATCACAATTTCTGTCTATTCATGCTACATTAACCTCTTTTTTTGTCCAAATTTCTCTCAGCACAAATACACATCATCGCCATTTTTTAGCCGAGTCACGCTGCTGTCAAAATTGCACAAAATGTCAATTTGACATGACAATGCGGTTTTTCAACTTCAGCTGTCCACAGACATTTTTCCAAAACATTGCAGCCAACTTTTCAAGCATTATTTCTACGTGCAATTTTCACGTAGAATAAAATGTAGAAAAATAAATTTTAAATACACAAGGATTATTCAAGGATAATTAAGGCTTTTTTCTTCAATGCAATTCAATTCAATTTCAAGGTAATTTGGAAAATCAGTAACAAACAAGCAGAAGATATTTGAGTTAGAAGGGTTGGAAGTGGTGTACAGCTGAAAATGAAGCGTCCGGAAGTGTTTGGAAGTGGGAGTACCAGAAAATAAAGTCATCTCTATCTAATTTCGAATTTGGCAGACTATATAACGCTACACAGTAAAAACAAGATGAATTTTTCTAGTTGAATTCCCGATAATAAACCAATAATTGTAGTAATATTAGAAGAAAAAGTTGAAATTTCAAACGATTATTGCTGTAAAATTCAACTTACACTTGAAAATTAAACTAGTACAGTAGACTCTCTCAAATTCGGGCTACAAACTCTTTGAAATGCAACAAATTTTTATTCATCTGAATACACATTATTGAGTTTACGTACTCAAATATATTAAAATATCATGAAAATACTTTAATAATGCAAAATCACATCAAAACTAAAAGATAAACCATGCTAATTTTACGCATATTTGATTCATTTGATAATCATAACCAAATTTGAAAAATATCAACAATTTTTTTTTCTTCAAATTTAACTGCTGCCCGAATTAAAAAGTAGTCCGATCTTAAAAGAGCCAGATTTGCGAGAGTTAATTGCACTTCCAAAATTTCGCAACAATCTCCAAAATGTTGCAATACTTCCAGCACTTCCTGCACTCCCATGCACTTCTCATATCTAGAAATCAATAATTTATTTAATATGATGAACAATATAATCAGGACAACTATTAAAAATCCCAAAAATATATTTTTACATTTATTAGGTGAGATTCTGACCACAAGTGGCGCTGCGATAGCATCAAAATTTAAACTCATTTTTCTCAAAAACGGCATTGTGCAAGTTAATCAAGGTTTAGAGAGTTGTAGTCTAGTCTAGGACGTTTCCAAAATGAGGCGCAAGTGCGGTGTGGTTATAATAGAACCAGATATCGACGGCTCCATTCTATATTATTCTAAGTCGACTTAGAATTATATTACTCCGAGAGATATGTTATTCCTGGGACTGAGATCTGCAACTGGTAAAAATTTGGTGGTCATCCGACGTTCGGATAACGAGATAATTACATTTCCAATGAATGCTTTCCCACAGAGATTGCTTGTACCAGAGGAACCAACATATAAGGAAAAAGTAGTTTTTCTGCTTTTGTAGTGATAGTCGCCAGGATTTGGAAAAAAACGTCGCCGATATTGCTTTTTAAAGCCAATTTGTGAAGTTCAATTAATGAAATTTCAATAAAAATTGATGTTGGCATAAAGAAAATAGTTTTTAGAATTAATTTAGTGATTCAGAATTGGTTAAAAGGCGTGATTTGATAGGAAAAATAAACTAATACGGGCTTCAGACCTAAGACTTAGCCATATGGCTTAACTTCTCTAATATCTTATTAGTCAAGATCTTTTGGAAAATGTTGACTTAGGGTTGGATTATTAAGGGCAAATGACCTATTACATTTTGAAAAATCCATAAAATCGTTTGCTGTTTAAGGTTTTGAGACCCTTGGGAACTGGGCTAAACCTTTAGTCGCTCAGCGACTTTTGCAACATTTCAATCTTCGTGGAATATTATGAAAAATATGCAGAATATCGGTGATTTGTAAATTGGAAAAGAAAATTGGTGAGTTTCGGAAGCATTTGTGAATATTTATTTTGTGAATTGTCCGTGGAAAATCCAATGAAAAACGTATGGAAAAAGTGCTTGCTTTACTCGAAGAAATGTACCAAGACGGTTCAGTTATCAAAAGATGGCAGACGGTGCCCTTTGTGTTGATGTTTTCACGTAATTTTGCACGAAAGGAAGCAAATTTCCGTAATAAATTCATTAAAAATTATTAAACAATTGGCCAGTGAAGAGAATTATGAGAAAATTCTGTTATTTTTACTACTTTTTCTTGTGTTTTTTTTTTAGTATGAAAGTTGCCATGTAAAAGATAGGATACAGACCATATTTGTCATCTGTTTTGGGACTCTTGAGGACTTCTTTTTAGTCATTTTGGCATTCTATCTTATCAGTAAGAGGCCCTAGAAGTTCTAGGTACACTTTCAGATAATCTGTGTGCTGTTTGGAAGCCCGTTGGACACTGTAATTTATTCTATTTCATCACAGAAGTGTCACTGACTGGAAAAAATCCTTTTTATCCTTTGTAAAGACAGAAAAGAATAAAAAAATTATAAAAAAACACAAAAAAAATTCCAATTTTCTATCAGTGTTCGTTAACGAACTGTCTTTTGGTCTAAAAAAAAAAACCCTGCAAGTGTCACAAATTTATCACAATTATTGCATTTTTTTAATATTTATTAGACCACTTTCAACAAAATTAGGCAAGAAGAATTCCCCAAGAATAAGAGAAAATGCTAAAAACAGTAAAAAAAATAAATGCATCATCAGCCACTTTTTTTAGTGTTGCCAGATTCAAATGAAAAAACGTCTTTTTCCTTTAGTAGTGGTTCCTCTGCTTCTACACTGGAATTTTTCTAGCGATACATATTAAAAAAAAAAAAAACATCCAACAGTTGGAACGAAAAATATGGAAAGAAGTGTGTCAAAATGTAATATAAAAGTTGAATGAAGAAAATAAAAAAAAAACATATTTTTTCTGTGAACAATGCATCTTTTGTACTTTTAAAATGTTAAAACATTCAAAATTAAACAAATTTTGAATTAAACAAGAAAAAATCAACAAATTTTAAATTAAACAATTTTAAAATTAAACAAAAAAATTCAACAACTTTAAAATTCAACATTTTTTAATTAAACACTTTTTTCAAATATTGTAGTGTGTAAGATTACACACTATAATAGTGTTAATTTTTTTTACCATGTAGAAAAATGTAAAAAAATAAATTTTCAATTTGACGAGCATCACGAGGAAGTGAACTTAGCTGGGTTTTCGAAAAATTGTGGAGAGTCCCAAAGCAGAAATTCTATAGATTTTTCCATCTGTCATTCCCATTCTGTTCCCATTTGTTATAGGGGTCACCTTCTTGAATTACTGTCGCCATTTTGTTACGAAATAAAGGAGTCAGGACACAAAGTCGAATATAAATGTCATAAATGCCCAAAAAATTCTTTCATTTTGTTTTTAATACTATTTTGTCAAACTTTAAACATAGAGAAAAAGAAAACACAATTAAAAATGGTCAAATTGAGCCGTGGAAAATTGCTGTTTTTCCTTAGTGCATAAAGAATGTCCTGAAGGAGTATTTATCGCCAAGATTCTGCAGATAGTACAATTCAATTTGGAGCTTCTGAAATTGATCCAAAAGACTGTAATACTGCTTTGATTCACAATCAAGTCGAAATTGGAGTCGATCAATGTTACTCTTCAAGTCAATTTGCATCCGTTCAAAACGTTTAACCTCTCTCAGTAGTTCACTTTTTGTGATACAGGCATAGTCAACAATGAGATCTCTCATATTTAGATCACATTCCTTGCTGCACACTTCGATGTTTCGAAAGGACCGGGATAGGGCATCCAATTGATCCCGGGTAGCTGCTACTTGAGCCGTTAGGGCACTATTGGTAGCTGCCTGTTTCTCAATCAAAGGATCCACCTGAGACTGAGGTTGACGACGATTTTCCTCTGTTATTCCATCAAATTGATCCATTTGCTGACTCAATTCCATGCATCGATTCCTGGCAGCATCACGATGATCACTTTCCACCTGAAGGATACTCCGGAGATGGTCAAGACCACACGAAATAGCCTTTTCGCACATCCTTTTTTTCTTTAACTCAACTCCACTTCACTTCTGATCGATTTAACTCACTCAGGTCCCTCGAAAACCGTTGTCATGGCACTTGATAATCAATTTCCTTATTTTATTTTATTTATTTTTGTTGTAAATAGAAACACCAAAGAACAGGGAATCAGGTCAAGGACTAAAGACCAGAAAAAGATACAACTGCAGAATAGAATAGAATAGAATAGTATCGAATCTCTAGTATTGTTAAGTACAGACCTAGGTAGACCTAGGACAAGGTTAGAAGACTGAAAACCCCTGAATCGTGTCCTTGCCTCGGAATAAAAAGGAGACACAGTACAAGTCAACAATAAAATACAAATAGAAAGGATATACCAATAAAAACTTCAAAACGGCATTGATTTCCCCCAAATCTGCCATTTCAATCAATTCCAACGGATTTAGAAAGCCAAAGAGTTTCTCTCTAGAAAGTTCTAATACACCAAGAAGGTTTTTCTTGGTGAAAATTCCCCAAAAGCCACTTGGAAGTTTCACTTTTGATCTTCTTTGCACAACCTTTTTTTTGCAAGGTTTCAGAGAAAAATTCACTAAAAATCCATTTTTTATCCGATTTTGATAAACACCACGGTTTTGGAAAGACAAGAAAATTTCCCAAAAGACCTTTAAAGACAAAAAAAACTGGTTTTCTTAGAAGAAAATGTCCAAAAGTAGATACAAAGTTATCCTTTTGAGAAATATTTCAAATGAGCTTCAAAAGAATGTTTTACTGATGTTCTGACTTTTCAATGAATTTCAAACCGATTTTGATGATTTTGACGGTTTTGGAAAGCTAATATGATTCGTCAGAAGACTAGATAAAAAGAAAACTAGGGTTTCTTTGGGGAAATTGGTGAAAAGTGCCTGGAAATTCTTCATTTGAGTCACTTCCAGCAAGCCATTTGCAAGGTTCTACCCAAAAATTCATAAAAAAGTTCATTTTTACTCCGATTTTGATGATTTTAACGGTTTTGGAAAGCTAATGATATTCTCCAGAAGACTATTTCACAAGGAGACTAAGTTTTCTTTGGGGGAAATTGGTGAAAAGTGTCTGCAAATTTTCCTTTTCCATATTCTCACAAAGTCCTCTGCAAAAGTTTTTGCCAAAAATCCATTTTTAATCCGATTTTGATGATTTTGACGGTTCTAGAAAGTTCAGAGGATTCCCCAAAAAAATAGCTAATAAGAAAAGTAGGTTTTCTTTGGGGAAATTGGTGAAAAGTGTCTGGAAAGTCTTCATTTGAGTCATTTACAGCAAGCCTTCTGCAAGGTTTCACCTAAATATTTACAAAAAATCCATTTTCACTCCGATTTTGATGATTTTGACGGTTCTAGAAAGTTCAGAGGATTCCCCAAAAGAGTAGCTAATAAGAAAAGTAGGTTTTCTTTGTGGAAATTGGTGAAAAGTGTCTGGAAAGTCTTCATTTGAGTCATTTTCAGCAAGCCTTCTGCAAGGTTTCACCTAAATATTTACAAAAAATCCATTTTCACTCCGATTTTGATGATTTTGACGGTTTTGGAAAGCCAAAAGGATTTCCCAGAATACCAGCTAAAAAGAAAACTATGTTTTCTTTGAGTAAATTGGTTAAAAGCGTCCCTAAAGTTTTCATTTGAATCATTTACAGCAAGCCTTTTGCAAGGTTTCACCTAAATATTTACAAAAAATCCATTTTCACTCCGATTTTGATGATTTTGACGGTTTTGGAAAGCCAAAAGGATTTCCCAGAATACCAGCTAAAAAGAAAACTATGTTTTCTTTGAGTAAATTGGTTAAAAGCGTCCCTAAAGTTTTCATTTGAGTCATTTCCAGCAAGCCTTCTGCAAGGTTTCACCTAAATATTTACAAAAAATCCATTTTCACTCCGATTTTGATGATTTTGACGGTTTTGGAAAGCCAAAAGGATTTACCAGAATACCAGCTAAAAAGAAAACTATGTTTTCTTTGAGGAAATTGGTTAAAAGCGTCCCTAAATTTTCATTTGAATCATTTACAGCAAGCCTTTTGCAAGGTTTCACCTAAATATTTACAAAAAATCCATTTTCACTCCGATTTTGATGATTTTGACGGTTTTGGAAAGCCAGTGAGATTTCCCAGAAGAGTACCTAAAGAGAAAAGTAGGTTTTCTTTGGGGAAATTGGTGAAAAGTGTCTGGAAAATCTTCATTTGAGTCATTTCCAGCAAGCCTTTTGCAAGTTTCTACCCAAAAATCCATTTTCACTCCGATTTTGATGATTTTAACGGTTTTGGAAAGATAATGGGTTTCCCCAGAAGACTGTCTAACAAGAAGACAAGGTTTTCTTTGGAGAAATTGACGAAAAGTGTCTGGAAATTCTTCATTTGAGTCACTTCCACTAAGCCTTCGGCAAGGTTCCACCCGAAAATCCATTTTCACTCCGATTTTGATGATTTTAACGGTTTTTGAAAGCTAAATAGATTCTTCAAAGTACTAGATGAGAAGAAAACTTGGTCTTCTTTGGGGAAATTGGTGAAAAGTCTCACCAAAGTTTTCTTTTCCACGTTCTCAATAAGTCCTCTGCAAAAGTTTAAACCAAAAATCCATTTTCATTCCGATTTTGATGATTTTAACCGTTTTGGAAACCTCAAGCTTTTGCAACAGCCCCCTGTTCCCCTCTCTCTACGCTCTTGTATCCAAATTTCTTAAAATCATCAAAAACGGTTTTGTTTTCGAATTAGTTTCTCCGGGTTCTCCTTGAACGATATTGCTCCGTGATTGACCATATCACTGTGAAAGTTTCATACGTTTCATCCAATGTATCACCCTTAAATTTGTTGTACTATCGCTTACGTCACTGTGTCAGATTGTTTATTTATTTTATATTTTGCCAAGAAATAGTTTATATATTGTAAAACCTTATCATCTGAAAAGAGAGAGATATTTGTAAGCTTTTGATGACAATTTAAAATAAATAAATAAATAGATATTTGATGCCTTAACTGAGTAGGCTATCTCTCTAAAGCGTTTACTATCTTAAAGGTTTTTGTTTTTTTTTTGAAAAGGATGGTAAGTTATTTATTTATTTATTCTTTTTGTTGAAGAAAAGGTAGAAAATTGTGGGTGGATTTTGTAAGATAGGGATTTATTGTTGCAGTTGGTGTTGGTTCTTGGGGATTTGCACATTCCCCATCGGTGCAGTACGTTACCGAGTAAATTCAAGAAGTTACTAGTACCCGGACGAATCCATCATATCCTGTGCACAGGGAATCTCTGTACCCGTGATTCATACGATTACCTTAAGACCCTGGCCAGTGATGTTCATATCGTCCGCGGGGATTTCGATGATGGTCAAATGTATCCGGATCACAAAGTAGTAACCGTTGGACAATTCCGGATTGGTCTAACGCATGGGCACAAAGTGATGCCATGGGGTGATCCAGAGGCATTGGCATTCCTTCAGCGTCAACTCAATGTGGACATTCTCATTTCCGGTCATACCCATAAATTTGAGGCTTACGAACACGAAAGTCGCTTCTATATTAATCCAGGATCAGCTACAGGAGCCTTCAGTGCTACCAGTGCCAAGGCTACACCATCATTTGTCCTAATGGACATTCAGAGTGCTACAGTAGTCACCTATGTCTATCAATTGATTGGGGACGAAGTTAAAGTTGAACGGATTGAGTACAAGAAAAATTGAAAAAGAAATAAATAAATATTGCAACATCTCTTAGCTGAATTTTGGCAGTTTTTCTTTTTGAAATCCAAGAGAATCTCCTCGGCTTTCCAAAAAACCCTTAATCATCAAAATCGGTTGGGAAATAAATTTATGGGGAGTTTTTCTATGAAACGTGGAAGATTCCTTGAAACATTCTTCAAAGGGAAACTTTGAAGGGGATTTTCAGCCATTTCCACTAAGAAAACCCCATTTTGTGTCTTAGAACGTTTTGCTGCAAATCTTGTCGGCTTTCCAAAAAGGCCTCAATCATCAAAATCGGTTAAGAAATAAATTTATGGAGAATTTTTCAACGAAACGTGGAAGAAGGTCTCTTGCAACATTCCACATAGGAGGAATTTAGAGGGAGTTTTCGGCAATTTCCACCAAGAAAAGCTCATTTGGGGTCTTAGAACGTTTTGCAGGAAATCTTCTCAGCTATCCAAAAAGTCCTTGATCATCAAAATCGGTTGGAAAATTGATTTATGGAGAATTTTTCTATAAAACGTGGAAGAAGGTTCTTTGAAACATTCCACAAAGGGGGATTTTAGAGGGATTTTTGGGCAATTTCCACTAAGAAAAGCTCATTTGGGGTCTTAAAACGTTTTGCTGAGAATCTTGTCGGCTTTCCAAAAAGCCCTCAATCATCAAAATCGGTTAAGAAGTAAATTTATGGAGAATTTTTCAACGAAACGTGGAAGAAGGTCTCTTGCAACATTCCACAGAGGGGGAATTTAGAGGGACTTTTCGGCAATTTCCACCAAGAAAAGCTCATTTTGGGTCTGAGAACGTTTTGCGGCAAATCTTATCGGCTTTCCAGAAAGCCTTCAATCATCAAAATCGATTGAGAAATGGATTTATGGAGAATTTTTTTTATAAAACGTGGGAGAAGATTCTGTGAAACATTCCACAAAGGGGGATTTTAGAGGGATTTTTGGGCAATTTCCACCAAGAACAGCTCATTTGGGGTCTTAAAATATTTTGAAGAGAATCTTGTTGGCTTTCCAAAACTACCCAAATCATCAAAATCGGTGTAGAAATGGATTTATGGTGAATTTCTCAGTGAAACATTGCAGAAGTTCTCTTGAAACATTCCACAGAGGAGGGATTTAAAGGGACTTTTAGACAATTTCCACAAAGAAAAGCTTATTTGGGGTCTTAGAATATTTTGAATAGAATCTTCTCAGCTTTCCAAAGAACCCTCATTTATCAAAATCGGTTGGAAAATCGATTTATGGAGAATTTTTCTATAAAACGTGGAAGAAGGTTTCTTGAAACATTCTTCAAAGGGAAATTTTGAAGGGGATTTTCATCAATTTCCACCAAGAAAATCTCATTTTGAGTCTGAGAACGTTTTGCGGCAAATCTTATCGGCTTTCCAGAAAGCCTTCAATCATCAAAATCGGTTGAGAAATGGATTTATGGAGAATTTTCTATGAGATGTGGTGGAAGATTCTTTGAAACATTCTTCAAAGGGAAATTCGTTTATGATGTGTTTATCCATTTGGCCGTCTGTCTATTTATCCGTTTATCGGTTTGTCCGTCTGTCTGTTTATTCGGTTGTCCGTTTATCCGTTTATCCGTTTATCGGTTTGTCCTTATGCCCGTTTATCCGTTTTTTGTCTGTCTGTCTGTTCGTCTGTCGGTTTTTTCCGTTTGTTCATTTATCCGTCTTTCAGTTTATCCGTCTTTCTGTTTGTCCGTCTGTTCGTCTGTCCGTTTATCCATTTGGCCGTCTGTCCATTTATTCGTTTGTCCGTTTGTCCCTGTGCCTGTTTATCCGTTTGTCCGTTTATTCGTCTGTCTATTTATTCGGTTATCCACCGTTTTATCTGTCCGTCTCTCCGTTTGTCCGTTTGTATATCGGTCCGTCTGTCCTTTTATCCGTTTGTCCATTTGTCCGTCTGTCCGTCCGGCTGTCGCCAGCTCTAGAGGCCAAACGGTAAGTGATATCGACTTGAAACCTTCGGGGGACCCCCCATAAGTCGACCCAAGGATCGTTAACATGCTCCTCATTCTCCCCTTAACCCTTTCCTTCCTCTCCAAAACCATGTTTTATTGGGATTACTCGAAAACGCGTCGTGCGATTTTTTTTCATTTTTGGATATGTTTCAGAGATTATCCAGACGGACATTTCGTCCTTAGAGGAAAATACCGTTGAATCGTTCCTAATACCAGTTTTTCAAAGTCAAAGGTTGAAAATACACTGGTCGTTGCAAAGGTCTTGGAATTTTGACAAAACTAAACCGGTTTCAATTGATTTTGCATCGACAATGAACCGATTCATAACCGATAAATAAATTTTTTATACGAAATTCAATTAAATTACTTCCTAAGGTGTATTTTGGGAAATATTTTGAGTGATTTATAAATCGATTTAAATCGATTGAGTACCGATAATCGGTTCAAGCATTTCGCAAAGCCTGGGACGCTTTGTCATCCCTTTTGAAAATAAATGAAACTCTATAACCTGTTATTCTATTTACTGCAATTAAAAAAAAAATTATTTATTTATTTCAAAACTATAATTAGAAAGACCATTAACCATAGAACATTATTAGGGTAGAAAATTAATTTTTTAAACTTGCATTTGTGTTTCTTTTTTTTTTAATTCTTCATTATCGAAGATGCCCGTAACAAACTTATGATTCATATCATCAAAATCGATTTTCAAATTCAAATTGATTTTTCATTATTTAAAATTTCCCACTGAAATTTTCCCGGTATTTTCTTGAGTGCTGCAAAAGCCTAATTTGATAGTTTTCCCTTTTATCGAGATTATCTGTCAAAATTGACAACTTTCAAATGTGACAGCTGTCAAAAATGCGATAAAAAGCTGTGTCAAATCGTGCACAATATTGTCCAAACAACTGTGTGAAGTTGCTCAAGACGCCTCACTTTAAAGGTCTTTTGGTGTGTAAAAAGGAGTGAATCCTTGTGATTGAAGTGTCTCTGGACATTGTCTCCTGGATCAGTCTTTTGAGAATTCTTGGGAATTTCTGAGGATCTTTGAGGGCCAGAAGAAGAAGAGAGTCCTCTCCCTGAAGGATATATATATATAGATATATACATAGAATTCTATATTGAGAGAGAGAGAAAAGGAAGGAGGACACAGAAGGAAGATATTTTCTTTTTTGCTTTTTTTTGGTTCCTTCGGGCATTATATTGTTTTGTTTGTTTTTGGTAAAAGAACCTTCCTGGGGACTTAAGTGAGAATCCATATGGTGATCCTGTGAGGCTGCTTTTTTTGACCATAAAGGGAGTCCTTGTCGTTTTTTGTTACCAGAAAGATAAAGGAGGAGCCCAAGGATGAGTGGTAGTAGTCAGCAATTCTGTATCCGATGGAATAGTCATTTGGGTAGCCTTGGAGCGGCATTTCCGCAAATGTTGGCCGGACAGCGTTTTGTTGATGTTACTTTGGCATGTGAAGGGCATCAGGTGCACTGTCATCGTCTGGTCCTAGCTGCCTGTTCTAGCTACTTTGAGGCCCTTTTGGGTGAAAATCCCTGCAAACATCCAATAATTATCCTGCCGCGTGACATAAAATTGTGGGAAATTCAAGCATTGGTGGATTTTATGTACAAGGGCGAAGTAAATGTTAGTCAGGCTGGATTGGGAGATCTCATTAAATGTGCCGAAATGCTACAAATCCGAGGACTGTGTGGTGCAGATGCAGCATTAAATCTCAATACAATAGCCACAGAACACAAGGACAATGCCAAACGGAATGATGCAAAAGATCCAGATGGAAATGATGCCCCAAAGACACAAACAACAGCATCAACCAATGACTCAATCCAAATGAAAATTGATCCAGATTCAAGGGAAAATACACCAGAAACAACAAGACTTACAACGGATTCAGATTTACCACAAACACAAGATGTCACAGTTAATAAAAATAAATCAGGTAAGTTAGCTCTTTTTCCACACTATTTTTCTACATTTATTTTAAATTTGTTAAATTACCTCTAAGTTCTTTTGTAAAATACTGGACTATTGCTTTTTCAACTAAGGTAAAGTACCCTCTAGTCGGCCGGTTCCTCAACTCTGCCAGTTGAATTATTTAACCAATTTTTTTTTAACGTTTTATAGTCAATTTCTATGAAATTTTCACTGATTTACGTTATATATATAATATCATACACCTTTTAATGTTAAATCGGTAAGACCATATTATAACAAATCTAAGTAAACTGGCCGACTACAGGGTACTTTACCTTAATTTATAAAAATTACCATGAGAAAGATCTGACACAAAAAGATAAAATTTACAAAAAATATGTTAGTAAATAGCAAGTTTCTTGAGAATAGAATAGAATAGAATATTTATTTTGTTAATAATGCCCCCGTTGAATGCAACAAGTTGGGACTATACAATATTTATACATTTTAATATAAAAGACAGATATATTTAGAACAAAATGTATACAATCAGATGCTTAACTATAATAACTAAAGATAAGTGTAACATTTTGAGAATTTCAAAGAATGTTAAGAGATAGCCTTTAAGAAAATTTTACTTAATCTCAAATTTCATTGTCGATTCTGCAAATGTACGTTTTTGTATTCATGGGAATCTCGGGGGTTGATTCTGAATGTATCTACCTAAGAATCAATTTTTTTTTCACAATATAATCTTGGAGAATGCCATAAGTGAGCGCCAACTGAGCGATAACCATTTTTCTACACTTCGTGTCTCGGCTATGACCATTTTTTTGGGTAATTATTGAGGAATTAGGGTAAATTGAGTCAATTCAAAACCTGTTCCAAATGGATTTTTTTCCCTACTCTAAATGGAAACGTCATTGTTTTCATGATAAATACAGTACTAAATTATTATATTTATTAATTTCTTATACCATTGATTCAGTATTTAGTTAATTTTGCTCCAAAGAAAGCGAAAATAACATGCTGACACTTTTGTGATGAGTGGAAACATGCTTTAGTCACTCCTATACCTAAAAATTCTAATCCGGCAACAGTTAGTGATTAACGTCCTATTATGGTATTCTTCCGTGCATGTCTAAGCCTCTGGAGATTCTTCTTAAGTGCTAGATTGAAGATTTTTTGAGTCAAAGCAATTTGCTTACTAGATTTCAGTCCGGTTTTCGTAGGCATCATAGCACGACTAGTGCCAACGACTCCTTCATATTATCATAGACGGAAGGTAGAAAATTTTACTCATACATACAAAGTCGCTGATAGGTATCTCGAAGCCCAACGACTTTTGCCGATTGCTACTCACCCCACTCACTCGCTCGACACGCCGATGATATGAAAGAGATGATGATGAGAAAAAGAGGAGGACAATGCTTTTTGGTTTTGGTTAAAAAGACGTTTTAATTTTCAGTACTTCTGTATTTTTCGCTTCTTACTTACAATTTCATCACTGACTAAAATTGAAAAATTTTTGAATATAATATTGCTTAAATTACATGACACTGAATAAAAAACATTTATCACAGGATTCTCACAAGCATCACAAATTCCACTTGGAAACTCAGTTTCTTCTTGAATACTTATCATTGTAAGCTTTCTTAAAATTATTCTTTGGTTTCTTTCAATCATGAATTCATGTTTTAATTCTGAACGATTAATTGCTTGAAAAATTGCACACATATGTTTAAAAAATATTAACAAAAGATTTGAGGGAACTTTCAAACCACCTCTTTGCATTTCATTAAAAAAATCATCATCGATCTTAACACATATGCCATCATACACAAACTCCTTACATAAATCACAAACTTTTTTTTTAAATAAGCATGAGCAGCATATCCACAAAAATAAATATTAGCTGATTCATTATATTCTGCTTCATCCAAATAATTGGTGTCCAGGATATGTAGGTAACTGCTGACATTTGTTTCCGGTACTTCTGTCTCTGCGCCTTTCTCAATTTTAAAATCCAGTAATAATATAAACATCAAACAAAATTGCACAATCATAAAGAGTATTGCCAGAAAAACTATTTAAATTTTTGGTCTGTTTTTTTTCCTTAACGTTTATGGAAGCAAAAAAAAAAACACTGAATTAGAATCTGTTAGACTTTCCAAGGTTGTAAAACGTTTCACAAATTTTGTTTATCGGTTTAATTTTTATTGTTGATTTTCGGTCGCTAAAAAGTGTCACGTTTTTAAAGGGGTAATTAGCCAGAATCTAAAGAAATTTACCTTTCTTATCAATGAATGAAGGATGAAATACAAGTGAATGTATAGTGAAGCAAAGAAGCACAAGCCTGTAAAAGTATTTAAAAAAAATTAAGTATTTCACCTCGATCATTATAGATCATAATCTTACTTGGTACAGAGCAGAGATTCTCGAATTAAAGATGAAGAATGAGTGTAATAAAATGTTGTAATGAAGTGATAAAGCTGCAATAGAATGAAAAAAAAATTGTAGACATTTTTATTAATATTTGTGGAGGACAGAGCGAAAATGGCACATATCCGCTCTCTACATTTATCCATTTAAATTCATTATTGAAATATTTCTTACTGCCTGAAAAAATTGCTCTTAATGACTCATCAAACACTATACTGTTATATCAGGAACAAAGACCTCAATGATATGATTGAGGACGCTCAATCTATCAACTGCAAGATTTTCTTTAACAAAATAACTAAAAATCGTACTACATATTCACTTCCAAGTTTAATAACATAACATTTAATGTTTAGATTTAGAGTACACAGTATTACACTGATTTAACAAATTTTGAACTATTCAAATACTTTTTAGACAATTTTATTTGGCGACAAATGAACACACTGATAGCACTTAATAAAAGATAATGAGAGATCGAGTGATCAATGCAATCGTTTTTATAGCTTCACAATTATCAGTGAATTAATTGACAAAAAAGCGGGAAACGTAGAGAATGATATCCAGATTTGCTCTGATTTATTGACAATTATTTCGCGCCAAATTTAAACACAACGGTTATAAACATGTTGAATCAATATTAGAAAGATTAAGTTCCACAGCTGCATATCTGTAACATTAGCTCAATATGTTTTACTTTACAACTAAAAGCAAGGAATTATGAAATATAAGAGTATTTTATGAACGTGATTTTCACATCGTTTATGCTGCAATGACTGTTTAGAATGGTACTTCTTCTATATGAAATATTGTATTTTTTGGGTTGGATTATATATTCTAAAACTGTTACTAATGTAATTTCGTAATTTCTCTCTTCTTTTTCCTGGTCCATCATATTGCAGATGAATATCGAATATTTTCCTAAAGTATTTGATTTTGAAGAAGGAAATGTTTTGAAATTTAAATTCAACCGCGCGGCAAAATTGAGAAGAAAGAAAAAAGAGGGAGAGTCACGTGACTAGTACCGCACCAATCCAAGCGCTTAAAAGTGACTATCGAATACATTCAAACCTCTACCTTTAGTCTATGGTACATATACAGGAGTCGTTGATGGTACATATACAGGAGTCGTTGTTGTAGGTTATAAAGTGTGAAATGGTAAACGCTCGGCATCCTGTGGCTCACACACACGGAAACATTTCAATGAAGCTATGTAGTCTCTTAATACATAACAAATAAACGTTCAGAATTTGCCCCTAGGTATAAAGATTGATATTTTATTATAAGATATCAAGATAAGAAAATTGCTGAAGTTCTGCTATTTATCATGTCGCCATTGTATTTTTTAGAAATTTATAAATAAAGGCGTCTACACATTGGGAGCAATTTTCGTCAAAAATTGCGTTTTTGACAAAAATTTGACGTTTCCCGCTACAACGCTGCAGGAAATTTCCTTCAAAAAGCAATTTTTGACAAAAATTTCTCCCAATGTGTAGAGGCCATAAGTTTAGGACCTAGTTATTTCATTTTTTTGCCATATATTCTTGACAGCTCGAAAGACAATCTTGAAAATTATCTGGATTTTTTCTTTTCCTTGTTTTTTTTTTTCTTCTTGATTTTCTTTGCTTTCCGAAGTTTTGCTATTTTTTGCAGCTCGAAGGTACCTTGAAGTACCTTGAAGTGGAATTGGATTTGGGAGGACGGGGGGGGGGCAGGGATAACAAAAAGAACAAAAAGAAAAAAAGAGAACATGAGTGGGTTGATTTGTAATTTTCAAATTGATATCTCTCCCAATGTCGCGTATTTAGTCACTATATCGTTATGGTTTTGTTTCTGTGGGGGGCTAGTTTTATTTGTTTTTTGTTTCTTCTGTACTTTTGTTGGTTCTTTTAAAGTGGTTGAGATTGATTTTGAATGAATGTCCTATTCTGTCCTCCACAGACAATCATCAGTCAGCTGAGGCGCCATCTTGTGGCACAATACGTGTGATATCGAATGAGAATCTATTTGAAAATTACAATCAACTTGTCAATGTTGTGGAGGAGGAGGATGAGGGCGAGGGAGGTGGTGGTGATGGTGGTGGTAGTTGTTGTCGTAATGATGATCATGATGATGATGATGATAATGGTGGTAGTTTGATGACAAAATTAGAAATAGATGATGATGATAATAGTGATGATATTATGATGCAACACCTAATTCCGCCATCTTTGAAGTACGATCGAAAAAGTATGTCAATAAGTGTACGATCGGGCAGGGCGTCATCTGTTGAGAGTTGCGAAAATATTATATGTTCACCAAATTTGGATGATAGCAATGAAGATGGCAGCAATACTGCATCAATTGCCATCTGTCAGCCACAGCATCAACGCCAACGACAGCAACAGCAACAAAATGGCGGTGATGATGGTGATGCATCATCATCAATGGACGATGATATGGATTTACCACCATTGATACCATTTACAAAGAATCAAATAAAAGATGAACAATTGATAGTGCCACCACCAAAAGCATTTGTCCTAAGAAATCCACGTGGTAATCAACCGAGATCGTACAATATTGATGCCCTGTGGGCAGCACTGATGAATGTCAAAGCTGGCGAATCAATCTACAGGGCATCACAGATACACAAAGTACCGAGAAAAACACTTAGAAATTGGATGAAACGTTGGGACATTAAGTCATCCTTTCCAATGCCACGTCAATTGCGTCAGGCGGCCGAGAAGAAGCGACTGAGCAAGATGGATGGATTGTGAGCACACAAACAAAGATGGCGGATGAAGTTTTGAGAAAAAAAATCCAGCTGACACTCCATTTGAACTGACATAAACGTCAAAAATGTGAAGAAAAAATTACCAAACTGTTAAAATGAAGAGAAAACTCTCCCTATAGCCCAATGACAGTGGCGATTCCACTGGATTTCCCGCAGACCTTTCTGCCATGTCCACGGATTTTACCGTTAAAAATCCGTGTGGATTTCTGAGGAAGAATTTGACGGAGAAAATATTCCATGAAAGTTAAGAAATGTCCGCGAGTTTCCATAGAACCTTCCCACGAATATTTCCACAGAAATCTACAGAGAATTTCATGAGCTTTCCAAAACCGTAAACGTTACTAAAATCGGTTTTAAATTGGATTTTTTTTGGTGAATTTTTGAATAAAAGAAAGATACTCTCTATTTCTTTTAATTTTCCATCAATTTTTTGGGGTATTTTCCCAAAAGGAAAACCTAATTTGGCCTTTTGCCGTCTTCTGGGGAATTTTCTCAGCTTTCAGAAAAGCCAAAAATCATCAAAATCGGATTTAAATTGGATTTTTGGTGAATTTTTGAACAAAAGAAAGAAACTGTCAATTTCTTTCAATTTTCTATCAATTTTCCAGTTATTTTCGCAAAGGAAAACCTCATTTGGCCTTCTCCTGTCGTCTGGGGAATTTTCTCAACTTTCCAAAAAGATAAAAATCATCAAAATCGGATTTAAAATGGATTTTTGGTGAATTTATGAACAAAAGAAAGAAACTGTCAATTTCTTTCAATTTTCTATCAATTTTCCAGTCATTTTCCCAAAGGAAAACCTCACTTGGCTTTTTGGTGTCTTCTAGGGAATTTTCTTAGCTTTTCAAAAAGATAAAAATCATCAAAATCGGATTTAAAATGGATTTTTGGTGAATTTTTGAACAAAAGAAAGAAACTGTCAATTTCTTTCAATTTTCTATCAATTTTCCAGTCATTTTCCCAAAGGAAAACCTCACTTGGCTTTTTGGTGTCTTCTAGGGAATTTTCTTAGCTTTTCAAAAAGCCAAAAATCATCAAAATCGGATTTAATTTGGATTTTTGGTGAATTTTTGAATAAAAGAAAAAAACTATCAATTTCTTTCAATTTTTTTTTCAATTTTCCAGTCATTTTCCCAAAGGAAAACCTCACTTGGCTTTTTGGTGTCTTCTAGGGAATTTTCTTAGCTTTTCAAAAAGCCAAAATTCATCAAAATCGGATTTAATTTGGATTTTTGGTGAATTTTTGAACAAAAGAAAGAAACTGTCAATTTCTTTCAATTTTCTATCAATTTTCCAGTCATTTTCCCAAAGGAAAACCTCACTTGGCTTTTTGGTGTCTTCTAGGGAATTTTCTTAGCTTTTCAAAAAGCCAAAAATCATCAAAATCGGATTTAAAATGGATTTTTGGTGAATTTTTGAACAAAAGAAAGAAACTGTCAATTTCTTTCAATTTTCTATCAATTTTTTTGGGGTATTTTCCCAAAGGAAAGCCTTAATTGGCCTTTTGCTGTCTTCTAGGGAATTTTCTCAGCTTTTCAAAAAGCCAAAAATCATCAAAATCGGATTTAAAATGGATTTTTGGTGAGTTTTTGAACAAAAGAAAGAAACTGTCAATTTCTTTCAATTTTCTATCAATTTTCCAGTCATTTTCCCAAAGGAAAACCTTATTTGGCCTTTTGCTGTCTTCTGGGAAATTTTCTCAACTTTCCAAAAAGATAAAAATCATCAAAATCGGATTTAAAATGGATTTTTGGTGAATTTTTGAACAAAAGAAAGAAACTGTCAATTTCTTTCAATTTTCTATCAATTTTCCAGTTATTTTCCCAAAGGAAAACCTCACTTGGCTTTTTGGTGTCTTCTAGGGAATTTTCTTAGCTTTTCAAAAAGCCAAAATTCATCAAAATCGGATTTAATTTGGATTTTTGGTGAATTTTTGAATAAAAGAAGAAAACTATCAATTTCTTTCAATTTTTTTTTTCAATTTTCCAGTAATTTTCCCAAAGGAAAACATTTAATTTGTTACGATGTTTAAAAGAAGAAGAAAAGTGCGAAAGAATGGGATGAACTTAGGCAAAAAGGGGCCTGAATTTCGATTTTATGAAATTTAGTCTAAAATGTATAAAAGATGCGCCATAGCCATTTATACGATTTTTAGTAATTTTTGATTTAAACAAAAATATAATCTAAGAACAATTTAAAATATCCTGGGATTTTTGAAGAATTTTCCTCCAAGAAAAACTATTTTTCTCCCCATGAAACATTTAAAAAGGAATTTTTCTTCCTGTGACACCGGTATTTTCCAATGTCTTGCGGAATTCCTCGGAATTTTCCACTGAGAATTGTATCTCGCTACTTTCCGGCTATAGGGTTATCCCGATAAAATAAAAATTCCCAAAAATTTTCGAAATTGTGTCAAATGGAGCTCCAGTTGGGAGAGACTTTTTTTGTAAAGAAGAAAGTTTGAAAACAGCAAAGAAATAAAAAAGAAAAGAAATAATAAAAAAAAAGCTAGTCCAAAGATATTAAAGAAAAAGAATACACATCTTATATTCTAATATATATATATAGATATAATAAATTAATTATAAATATTTATCTTTCTAAAATCTTCTTCGAAATTAAATTTAAAAGAAATTTAAAAAAGAGAAAAAAAAACAGAGTCATGCAGAGATTGTAGCAGGAAGAGAAATGAAAAAAACATTTTAATTAAATGTGAATTTAAAGTGATATTTTGTAAAAAAAAAAAAGAAAAAAATATTCTTCGTGTGAAAAATAGAATATTAAAAAGAGAAGGAAAAATGAATGAAAAAGAAAAATATTGGATGTTTTTTTTTCCTTTTGTGCCTTTGTACAGATTTTGCCCTGGCCAATGTGACATGCGAATATGATAGCCATGACGATGAGGGGAGCAATGGGGCTGGTTTTGGAGGTGCCACACGACGTATCAGACGTTCCGAGACCATTCTTGCCCAGGCTGCCGACTGTGTATCACGTGGACAGACCTTTCAGACAGTCTCAAATATGTTTCACATCCCAATATCAACAATAAGGTAAACCTCTAAAATTTACTTTTGATCTTTCAGTATGGCGACTCAACGGTTTTGTTGTATTCAAATATTCAAAGTTGGTAAATTGAAGATTGTGTTCTTTCCTGATAGATAGAGACTCCTGATAGAGAATCTTCTCGTAACGTTCTAAGAGAGTCAATCTAAGAATTCTCAGCTTGATACCTTAAGTCAGAGGTGTGCAAGAACCGTTTGAAATTGAATAAACGTCAAATGAAACTTGTACAGTGCTGTCTCGCTATATGCACAATTTGGGTACGTTTTTTGACAGTTCTCTCTCTGAATATGCACAACTTTTTTTGAAATTCCCAACGGTTTTTTTTCTTTCTTTTAAAACATTATTATTTTTTAAATGTTCTAGAATTCCCCGTGTTATTTTAACTATAATATGAGAGAGAAAAAATAAAATTAAGATAATTAAAAACGAGAAAAATTAGTTACCAAGAAAATAATCTTCTTTATTACTTTGTCAAAATGTAAACAAATTGATTTTGAATGCAACCGACACAAAAGCTGTGCATATAGAGAGTGTGCATATAAAGAGACAGAACTGTACATCAATGGCCAAACTATCATCAGACGTACAATTTTCATTTGACGTTTGTTCAATTCCAAACGGTTCTTGCTCTACCTTAACGCTACCTGAATAAACTTATTTTGACATTTATTATTTTTATTTTTATTTTATTTTGACAAAATATCCATTTGCATGTTTTATTAAGCGTTCTGAGGTCTATTTGACCCTTTATCGTCACGACTTAGGCTCTTGCGGTTCTAATAAACTCTATTTAACCCATTCTATACCATGGTATTATACATCATACGCAAATTGAGTGATTTTAGATAAATTTATTCCTGGGCAATTGTTATCCTAATTGCTGTCAGGAATGGATTTTTAGTTACTTTAGTTCATCAATTACTTGGAAAAAATAGTCCGGAAAATCATGCAAAAATTTTGCTCAAAATGGCGGACGGAAAATACGACATTCCGTCGAATTTGTTAAAATTGACCTCTTTCCTCTTTCCTGATTTGAATTCTAGTTGGCAATTTGTTTTCTTAGATAGTTACTCTATCTAAATCAATAGAGTTTGTAATGAATTAATGTACAAAATTTAAATTCAGTGACCGTTAAGACGCGTGTTTTGAGGGCGGCTCGCCCGCGCCCCCATAATGGATAAAATTTCTTTCTTTTCAAAAAATTCATTTATTAATCTGTAAGGAACTAATCCCAAAATATGAACATTCTATCTCAAATATTTCTAGTAGGGGAAAGGGCTCATAATTTTGACCAGTTTCTAAATTTGGACACTTTGAGGATAAAATTGGACACTAAAAATAAATTGATTAAAATGATGGATTTTTATTCCAATATTTGATGAATAATGAATTCTACAGGGCGGTGATATTAGCTCTGAAAAATGCGACCAGTTTTAGTGTAATTTTTTTCCTGTTTTCGTACACATTTCACGAGATATCTCCGAAACTATGTTATACGGGCTTCAGACCTAAGGCTTAGCCAAATGACTTAACTGAACTAATTTCTCATAAATCATGAGTTTTAGATAAATGTAACTTAGGATTGGATTATTAAAAATAAATAACCTATTAGGATATCAAAAAACAATGAAATTGCTCGCCATTTAAGATTTCGAGACCTTTGGGAACTGGGTTAAGCCTCTAGTCTGAAGACCGCTTTAGATTGCCAATTTAGGGTTTTCGGTTGCCTCTTTATTATTAAATTGGCTTTTATTTTGTATTTGTATTTTTTTGCTAATTCATTTCACAATGACAGAAAACAGCTAATAAACTCAAAAGTTTTTTCGGCGCGCTAGAAACAATATGGGAAACATAGGAAATGTCATGCCCCTGGAATTCTATCTAAATATTTGTTCTTTTTGGAAGATTTTAACACTAAATAATTTCTCAAATAATTTCTATTTCTATAATAATTTCTCTAAAACAAATTTCTCAATATCTTTCTAATAATGGTTTGCTCAGTGACTATCAATCAGGCTTCCGTTGTGGACACAGCACCACTACAGCCCTTCTTAAAGTGAGCCATGACATATCGGCGGCTATCGATCGCAACCATTTTGTGGTCTTGGTATTGCTTGACTTTACTAAAGCGTTTGATAGTCTGCCGCATGACTTGGTTTGCTATAAACTCTACAAGCTTTTTAATTTCTCCTCATCCGCGGTCTCTCTTATTGCCTCTTATTTCAGCGGAAGATCTCAGAGAGTTAAATTTGGAGATAAATTGTCTGCCCCAGCTTCTCTGACAAAAGGCATTGGACAGGGATCCATTCTTGGACCCCTGCTTTTCTCTCTATTTATCAATGACTTACCAACTGTCTTGCGCAATTGTTCATACCACTTGTATGCTGATGATCTGCAAATTTACATTGAAGGTGATTCTTCTGACCCATCCTCTACCTTTCAGCTCATGAATGACAATTTGGCGAAAGTCGAGCACTGGTCCGTTTCAAATGGCTTACTCCTAAATCCCAAAAAGTCCCAGGCTATTATCATAGGCAAAAAGGCAGCCAACATTACTCCCTATCCTCTAGTCCTTCACGGCGAAGTTATTCCTTTTGTGGATCAGGTGAAAAACCTGGGTATTGTCTTTAACAAGACGTTATCTTGGTCTGACCATGCATCCACCATTTGCCGCAAGGTGAACTTTTCTCTCTATACACTTAGACGCTTCCGGGACATCACGCCCTATGATATTCACTTGCTCCTAGCCCGAGCACTGCTACTTCCATTTTTTAATTATGGAGCAGAGCTCTTCTTTCTGTCGGATGCTGACACGATTCACCGGCTTTCAGTTGCTTTCAACAATTGTGTGAGATATATTTGCGGGTTGCGCCCTCGTGATCACATTTCTTCTTATAGAAATGTTTTTGTAGGATGTGATCTCCCATCGCTACTTCAAATGCGCGCTCTCATCTTTCTTAACCGGTTGATTGCATCGGGATGCCCTGGGTACCTGGCCTCTCTCTTGACTCCTGGCGGGTCGGCTAGAGTCGGTGGACTGATTGTCCCTAAAGTTGTCTATACATTAGGAAAAATATGGATGAGTGGCCCTTCAATAATACTATTGATAAAAAGCTTCAATTATTGAAGAGAATTATTGAAGAAAATGCCTCCACACAGGAACTAATGCGCTTCAATATTGACACTTTGTGTCATTTCTCGAGTCTCCTAGCGGCTTGAGATTATTTTTCGTGAAAATTTATTATTTGGCTACTAGAAAAGCATGGAAAGTGTTTATAGAAGTTCATTGAGATAGTGTTTAGTGAATATTAGTGGAAAATTTTCCAAAAGTGCGATGTGAAGGTGTTTTGTAGAGATATTGTTCGTAGTGGAATTCAACCAAGTGTTACAAGAAGTTTTCACTCGTTTTTTTTTTAATTATTGGTAGTAATCCCTCCTGTACATCACTTTCCAATTTCTAAAATGATCCGACACATATCCGGGCGACAATACGGTTTTTCAGAACTTCAAAACATTGAAACATAACCTCAAACTTTGTTCTAAATAGTTTTCTGAAAAGTGTACAGCAGCAGAAGAATACTGTAATCCAGAAGAGTGAAAAGCATCAGTGCGATGTGTCGTTCTAGAGCAGTGATACAGCAGTTTGAATCGCTGACTGAGGGATTTGCTAGCTACATATGCTCAGTTTCCTCGATGGAGGTATTGAAGTGCTGAAAACCGAACAGGATAACAATCTGACAGCAGCTGCCGGAGCCGGACGGGTGGATGCTGCGAGTCCAGTGTCGGCTGAGACGTTAGCCCACATCGCCCTGATGATGAAAAAACCACGAAGTTTTTCCCTGATAAGGCAGCTGACGGACATGTGGCTGCTGTGAGTCCAGCCTCGGCTGAGAAGTTATCCTTGATCACCCTGATGATGCAAAGACTGCGAAGTTGCCCCTGATAACACTGTAGAAAGTGCCAGTGGGATGCAGGATCCAACAGCTGGTGGTTTAAATACATCCGGATGGCTTAAACAATAAACATTCTACGAGGAAATGATGGAGTTTAAGAATCTGGAAATGGCAAAGAGGGCTCGTTATAAGCTAGTACTCTTCATTTAGAAGTTGAGGGACCCTCATATCCGGCTGTTGGATTACAGATATTCACTTGCATCAGGGACTGTTCTGACTTGTAAGTGCTTCTGCTGCCCAAAGGTTCATGGATACACTCAGAAGCTCTTCCTGAGATTCACAGAAGGGAGTTGCAGACAGATTATGGATTAGACTCCGCTCCAGAGGTACAGAAAAATCTCAGATATAGAAACAAAAAATTAATGTATGTATAAAATTGTGAATACTTTTTATTTATAATTTTTTAATTAAAAAAATTAATAGAATTAACAAAATCTCTTTCTTTTTGCCAATATTGTGTCACTTCAACTGTGGCTCCCAGTGTCTTTGCTTGAGAAGATCTCGCGCCTTATCTATTCCTTGATATTTTATATTGAAGAGATCCACGGATTGTGTTCCAACTAAAAAACTCACGGGATCTGCTAATGCAATAGAATGTCTCACTTCCATCCCAATTCAATTCCTTACCTTGATCTGTTCTCCAGCTGGATGCTGGGATTGCGATCTGCTTTGTCTCAGAAGCCTCAATCCATGTCCAGATGTACAAATTACTCCCAATTTACATATGAACAAAAACTTTCACCAAAACTAGGGTGAATTCCACTAGGAAGTTACATTCCCTGAAACACACTTTTTTCTTTTTGAACTTGCACCAAAATCGACAAATAACATTTTTCGAATATTCTGCAACACAAAATGTTCGAATTTGCGTGAAAAAGAAAAAAATATTTTGATGAAAATATCTAATGAACTTGATATCGACCATTTCTTCCATATTCCACTTCAATAATATTATGGAAGAATAATATTGATGATATTTGTCTCAATGTGTAGGGGTAAACAATATTGAAAGACAATATGGAAGAGAAGTCATCCATATTGAAACAAATATTGAAGAAATTGCCTCCACATTAGACAAATTTTCTTCAATAATCCAAATTTATGTCCATATGTTTTGCTAATGTGTAGGCAATTTTCATCAATATTAAATATTGATTGCAAATATTGATGAAATTTTCTCCTAGTGTATAGACAGCTTAAGTCACACCATGAGTCCTTCAGACGAACTCTATTTGTCAAAGGGGTTTTTATGTATAATTCTCTCGCTCCTCAGAAGCGTAGATCGCCTGACACTATTAGGGAGCACTTCCAGAATGGACCTTGCTAATTTCTCTTTTCATCTTTTAAATTCTTGATTTGTTTTATAAGCTATATTTTATTTTACTTTGCTTCATTTTCCTTTTTTTTTTAAAACTATTTTTTTATTTGTTATTTTATGCCACAAATTTGTAAGAGGGAACTACCCTAAGTTTTGTGAGTCAATAAATTGAAATACGTTAAAATTTGAATATGATTTGAGTTGAAAATTCAGTGTGAGCAATTGCTTACGAGAAATATGACAGAACTTTGTGTTTACTTCAGTCTTATTTAGCTGTGATGAAGTACTAACAATGTTTCTTCGCTTTTTTTCAGTGATATTATTAAATATTCATTGAACATTGTATTGATTGAGATTAAAGTGATATTTGCTCTTTGAATTAGATTTTTCGTGTGAAAAATGGAAAATTTTCTACAAGATTCACCAGGTTAGGTGATACTCCTTATTTTGGACAGGTGTCTTTCTCACGAAATTTCGTGAAGTTTTAGCTTTTGTGATGAGCTAGGTTGGACAAATGCCTGGAGAAACAAAGGAGCATCATCTTTATGGCTCGGGCACACCTTTTAGATCAAGAAAATTTCATGAAGTCGAATTTCGGATCCCTTTCTTTTTCACTTGTTTTGCATATGTCTATCTCATTCACTCGCACTCTTCTTCTTCTCTTAAACATCACTCCAAATTCAATTTAGCTCAATTGAATTTGGTATTCGAAAGAATGAGATAGTCATATGCAAAATATGTGAGAAAGAAAGGGATGCGAATTTCGAGTTCATGAAATTTTCCTGATCTAAAAGGTGTGCCGGAGCCATTACGAACGAGATGTAGCGAGAAAATTCTTGAAAGGCTCACTTTAATGAATGATATGGAAAGTTTCCGGGTTTCTTGTGACATTCTACGTTTCCCTTACATGACCAGGAAGAGGACTTGCTAAGATTGGTTCATCAAATGAAGAACAATGGGCATCCTATTGAGGCGGATTATCTGTCCAAATTTACAGCCAAGTTGGCCAAATTAATAAACAAGTTGTCCAAAATAAGAGTCAAATTCACCTCAACATATCAATTCATTTTTAAACGTATTAAAACTAAATTTTAGTAAAAATAAGACGATAAATAGCTTGCCAAGTTTCTAAACAACCGTTCTGAAAAGAGAGTAACAAAAAAAGTCAATTAGTTTTGAAAATATCGCACTTCAAACTTGGAACATCGATGCTTAGAAGTAGACTGGTCAAAATTTAAATTGAAATTGAAATTTCAATTTAAATTTTCATTTGACAGAAAGAGACAAACATATCATATTTCAGTTTGAAAGAGTAAGAGGTTAAAATTTCAATCGATTGAATTTCACTCAATTGAAAAGATGTGCCAGCGCCATTAAATTTTAAAATTAAAGGAGAATGGTCAAAAGTATATGGGCGCTGGTCCCGGAATCGCCACAAATGAGAGTAGGTGCATTTTGTAGGTACTGATATAAGATTGAAAAATTGTCGGGACCCAGGACGATAAACGCTGGGAGTCCTTGTAAAAAAGCGTTTATCCATCTGAAATATCGCTGTTTTGACAACGAATTACTCAAGAACGACTAAAGCGATCTTGATGAAATTCGGTATAGAATCAGTGTATTACTTAAACTTTTTATTCATGCATACCACCTCCTCCCCCTACCCTCCATTCTTGTAGCCCCCATACAAAATGAGAGCATTTTACCTTATAATTCCCTTCTGAGAAGAGGTAAAAAGCTGAAATTCGACATGGGAACAAAGCTTAGGGAACACACTTTAACTAGCATACCACCCTAACACCCACCTATCTGATAGTCCCAATATAGAAGGAATTCCTTCGCGCAAATTGTTATAAATCCACTGAATTGCATGTTAGTACAACTTCTGTAGACAATAAATCGAGAAGCAACTCCAAAACCTTAATTACAATATCAAAAAAATCACCACTAATGCCAATTAGATTATATAAGGATATGTTTCTATCTTTCACGTACCAACAGATCTTAATGAGGCGAAAAATTAAATATAAAAAAATCTGGAAAATAATTGTTAACGTTATTACTTATTCATTTATTTTCGTTCAATCAAGTTCGATCAAAAAATTCTTCGGAAGGATTGTTGAAAATACCTCTTCTTAGAAAGAAGTTACCAGGTAAAATGCTCTCATTTTGTATGGGGGCTATCAGAATGGTGGGTGGGGGGAGGGGGTGGTATGCATGGATAAAAAGTTTAAGTAATACACTGACCCTATACAGAAGTTCATCAAGATCGTTTTAGCAGTTCTTGCGTAATTTGTTGTCAAAATAGTGATTTATCGGAAGGATAGAGGCCTTTTCACAAGGACTCCCAGCGTTTATCGTCCTCGGTTCCCGCAATTTTTTAATCTTACACCAGTATCTGCAAAATGCGCCTACTCTCATCTCTAGATAAAGGTGAATCGGTGCCCATATATACTTTTGACCATTATTCCTTCTAAGAAATAGTTTTTATGCTCTAGAATTTTTCCTCCATAGTTTAGAACATTGGTCCCAGAACAAAAGTTGTTACCTATACCAATGTCTATCCATTGACATAGGTCCCGTTCGTGGCGATTCCAGGACCGGATTTGACCATTCTCCTTTAAATTAAATGGTTTCTCTTGTGTATCAATCTTAAAATCCGTGTGACATTTTGGTCCGATAATCGAGAGTCTACTGTGGCAAGAACTCTACAAGGTCCATCCATGGAAAGGTCTCAATCTCAGCTAAAACATTGTAAAATTTTATCGAAATCCGTTAATAGGAAACCGAAGATATAGTCTGATATCAATAGACTTTTCAATTACACAGCTCTCTCTTCGATATCCGGCTGACAAGGAGACAAAATGACATTTGGATTATTTGAATTTGATCTACGGTTTTTCACTTTTGCGCTGTGTGATATTATTTTCCGTCGAAAAAGAACTGAATTTTGTAGTACAGTAGACTCTCTCTCAATCGTGAATATGGGGCAAAATGTCATCTGGTTTAGCGATTGAATTGAGCGTCAAAGCCTCTGTAAATTCCACAAAAAGTGCTCAATTATAGAGGATCACGATAAAATAGGAAGAACTACTGCGAATTTGAGCGAATTTGTTTCATAATTAAGCGTGAAAATTGTCAACAAAATTTGACGCCCGATTGAGAAAGAGCCGATTGAGTGAGAGTCTACTGTAATCGATACTAAACGGAGCTGTCAAAGTCAAATGTCACTTTTAATCCTGTCATTTTCACTGGCTGGAAATATCCGAAGAACTCTCTGATGTCCATCCAACTTTGACATATTTGAAGTACTTACATTAGGACTTTCGACTAAGTAGTTTTTTAAGTACTATTTTTTTTCTTTTTCTTTTTTTAGATTTTTCATGGCTCGCAAGGGAATTCTACCACGTCGAAAACGCGGAAGGGCTGCAAATGGCGATGGTGGAAGGCAAAATAGTTCAGGTTCCCGATCACGTGCCATCAGTGAAGAACCACCATTTCACTTTGTCAACTTCAAATTACCCAAAATCCGACCGAAACTCTAATGAAAGTGGATGAAAATAGTTTAGAAAAAGAGAGAGAAAAATAAGGAGAATTATTTAAGAAAAAAAAACCAAAAGAAGAACACAAAATACCTCAATAATATTAAGCACCTGAAATTTCTTGTGTTTTTCTTTCTTTCTTTTTTTTTTGTACTGAAGTATCGCAAAGATAAATGAATTTCCCACAAAATAATTTTCTCTTTTATTAATTTGTTTGTTTTTTTCTTTGTGAAATTGTGTCTATTACAGTAACCCCACTATTTGCAAATTTCCTTTTGTTTTTGTTGCTTTTTTTTGTTGTTGTAGAAAGTACATTTTTAAAGCCTATTTTATCGATGCCTTTGGCAGGATACTGTCCTTCTGACGTCTCTTGTTGAGCAATGGATTGCTGGAATTGTCCAGAGATTTGATTTTCATCTATTGAAGAGTCGAGAAGACAAAAAAAGTGAGGTTAGTAGAAAAAAAAAACAGAAATCAGAAGTGGGATATTTGGGAATAATTACTTGATCATAGTCAACTCGCATTGTGGCCAGAGATCTTGTCATTTCTTCCTGAACTTCCGGCCACTGTTCCTCACTCTCATTGAGAACTCGACCGGTGTGAAGCGGTGTCTGGGGCACATTTGTATACTGTGCTATCCATGAATTTTTGATCACTTGCTCAATGGTAAGACGATGTACTGGATCAACATTCAGCATGGCCCGAATGAGATCCTTGGCCGATTGACTGACATTTGACCATTCGGGACTTGGAAATTCATACTGACCCGTCCGTATTCGTTTCTTCATGCCAGGCGATATAGCTAGGCCATTGCTACTGTAGAATGGTGGAAAGCCACATAATCTGCCGAACATAATACAGTACATTTATTAAAATTCACACTAATGGGGCTTACATTTTCTTAGTAAAGAGATCGTATAGACCAAGGATGAACTGATAAGAAAATGCGTTAAATTGAGAAAAACGCGGAATTTTTCCTTTATTTTCCGACTTGCGAATTGAATATCTACTTTTTAATTCAGACATCAGTTAAATTTAACGAGATTTTATTGACATTTTTCATATTTGATTAGGGTAAATCAAGCTAATTCAAAAGCTGCTCTAAATGGAATTTTTTCCCTACTCTAAATGGAAACATGACTGTTTCCACGATAAATACACTACTAAATTACTAAAGGGTGGCTGAAAAAAATGCAACAACTTTCAGAGCGCATATCTATCAAACCGCAGTTGATAGTGGTTTCATATCTTGCACAGTGGTAGTTGATTTTATTGGCTAAAAGCCTACAAAAGCATTTTCCATAATATTCTGTAGAAGTTTTTTAAACTGTAATGGAACTCAAACCGTGCTCTTCAAAACCGGAATGTAATTAAACTTTTCGTTTTTCGAAACATAACTTAATACAGGGATACTAGTAGTATTTTAAAATGCTTTGGTGGAGGACTAAAAAAATGCTTTATTGCTAGTTATCGTTCTTAAAGTGAAGAAGCAAATTGAACAAAATCTGCGTCACATTTGCAAACAAACAATCTCTGAGACGTATAGATCGCAAATAACCATGAAATAAATATTGTTAAAGGACCTCTATATGAAGCCTTAAAAATTCTGAAAAGGACGAGGAGTAAATTCGTTTGCACGTTTGTTATCAGTTCAAGAATGTCATCTTTTCTGTTAAGGAAAAATTTTCAATTCAGTAATTGATATGCAAACAAAATGATTGTGTCTATGTGAAGGAAAGATCATACGATAATTTACACGTTCAAATGGCCACAGGAAATAAAGGACCACCTTATTTGAAGGTCTGGACTTCCTTGAAGACAAGTTATCGCTTTCCACTCGGGTTTTTAGGCTGTACCGTCAAAACGGTCAAAATGAATGCCAATGTGTTTCAGGAAATTGTCCTGGAAGGAGTGTTGGAGTCGTAGACAAACAAAAATTTTAGTAAGAAGTAATGGAAGTTCGATCAAGACACGACAACGTCGAAGAAATCACGCTCCGAATAAGATTTGGCTAAAAAAAAACGTTTCGTACTTCATTTTGGAAAATCGGTTGACTTCTCAAAGAGAGGCATTTTGTTGGTCAAGATTAGGACTATAAACTACCAAAGTATCAATGAGCTGAAGGCAGCCCTTCCTCGTGGAAAGCAGGACATTCAGAAGACTGACATTTGTGCAAACTGAGATAGCGCTTCCAACAGACTTAAGATCATAATTAAGTCAAAATAAGATCGTATTGAACAAAACCGATAATATTCTAAAATTTTTATGTAATTTTTATGTGGGTCAATTTTTGAATATTTGATGGTGAATTTCATCAATTTCTATGAATTTGTCACTGATTCGTATTATTTAAAGAATAATTGACCTATTAATGTTAGATCATACACAAAATATTATAGCAAATATAATTAAATTGAATAAATAAATCTACCGGTCGAATAGAGGAACCGGTCGAATAAAGGGTACTTTACCTTATTTACTACCATTAGATAGATTTATTTTGAAAATACTGTTTTTCGCACTTGTTCAGTCTTTTTTGACCCATATAAAATTCAAACGGTAAGAGATATCGACTTCCGGTCTTCGATGACCCCTCCTCAAATGACATTATCTCGAAAGTAATCTCTTTGTTTTTACCCCCTCCCCCTTCATGCGTTCCCTATCCCCCAAAAATAAGCAAAAAATGTGGTTATTCTACTTTTGCAAAAAATTGGCCCTGACGATTTCCTTCATTTTTGGATATGTTATGGAGGCACTTCAGATGAACATTTCGTCCTTAGACACCTATCATCGGAAATATCGCCATCTTGAATTATTGAAGGTTCAAGCTTAATTTTCACCCGATTTGGTCAATTAATTAATTAAAATGTTAATGATTTTTTGAAACCCTCTTCTTGAACAAAATTTTCAACTTCAAGATGGTTTTGTGGTGACTTATAGATAAATTAAAATCGACAATAATTTTATATGCACCAGAAAAAATTTGCGAAAAGAAATATAAGGCAGAGCTCTTTCTCGGGAGTTCGAGCATCTCGCAAAGCCTCGGACGCTTTGCCACCCCTTTTAAGGATATTTTTCTAGCGATTGTAGCCATAAATTAAATTATTTATCATAAAATACTACAAATATTTTGTAGGACATTATTATTATTATTATATTAAAGAAACGATAATTGCAAACGATTTTTTTAAACGACATTTGAGTTGCACTGGAATATCAAAACTAACAAAATAGCAATAAAAATAATTTCAAATTTAAACAAAAATGATAAAAAAAAAAAGCTTTGAATAATGTAAAGAGAATTAGAAAATAGACATTTAATTTTTGCTTAATTAACAAAAAATAGTTAAGTGATTATACACTGTTTGTTTCTATGCGAATTTCTTGATCCATATTTTCTTCTGGATTCTATTTTTTTATTTTACATATTTGTTCTTCGTGAAAAAATGAATTTATTAAAACACTGAAATTTGCAGTGTAATTCCACATGAATAAGTTTTCCAGATTAATATCGAAAAAAAGGCCTTCCAAGAGAAATAATTAAAATATAAATTTTATTTTCAGTTGAATTAAAATGCAATTACGATATCCAAAGGAATGATAAATAATAACACTATGTAACACGGTTTTGTTAACGGAGATCTCACATGGTACGTTTGATAGAGTCAAGTCCCCTGATTAAGAATCTGGTCTTGGTTTTGCTCCTATACGTAACAATTTTTTTTTAATTAATGCTTTTATATTTTTTCTGCTTTGCCTTACATTATCCGTTATATCTCAGGTTCTAGTGAACGGAACTTGAAAAGTGTGGGTGCGTTGGAAAGCTCATTAGTCGAGTTTCAATTTTGGTAATAACAAAAGACTTTGTAAAACCACTCCTTCAGGGTGTAAACTTGGAGTTTCTCTAAAAATTACCAAAAAAATGGTCCTAAAGTGAGGTTTTAAAAATTTGTATAAAATAAACTAAACAAAATATTAAAAATCCAATGATACCAGGTGATAGGCCACACTCAGAACTACAATTTTGTTCATCTGAGACATCGCGCTCCGATCACTCTAAATGCCTAATTTGTTGGTTTTTGTCATTTTCCAAAAATATGAAGTAGCTATTTTAGAGCAAATTTCTTAAAGATTTCTGAGAAAACATCTTTTAAAACTTGTGTGAAACATACATAACTGTTGAGATTCTTCTTTAATTCGATCGATGGACCATCAACATGATTTTCTTTAACATCCCTAAGAAAATGGGTATTTAAATGCACCCTCAATATTAATGCACCCATTCCCGAAGAAAAGATGCAAATTGAATTTAAATAATTATCGCGAAAATATTTAGCGATTTTCAGTTTCAATCAGTGTGTCTCCACTAAATTTCGTCAATTTTGGTTGTTGTCTCAGTCACCGCCGTTTTTCGTTGTTAACTAAATGGAAAACAATGGCTCCGCAAAAGACAGTTTTGTGCAGTTTAATTGCGGAAAAACTTATTAATTCGATTAGAATCTGTAAAATACATTTCAATAAGGTATCATCTTTTTTCCAAAGTGTTTTAGTGCCTGTATTCGTTTCAACGAAGCTATGTAGTCTCATACTACATAGCAAATAAACTTCAGAATTTGCTCCCTGATTACTTTAAATCGTAAGAAAATAAATAAATAAATCACACACAGGAAAAAAAATGTGTAAAATTTTGTTACTATAATAGTGCAAAATCGACCATTTTACTTGTTTAATTGAAGAATGTTTAAAAAAAATGAACAATAATTTGGTAATTTATTGTCACGTGATTGAAAATTACCACTAATATTGTTGAAAAATTTTCAACAACGTTGTTTAATTTGAAAATGTGTAAAATTTTAACACTATAATAGTGTGAAATCGGATAAATTAATTATTTAATTGCAATCTGTGTAAAAATTTCTCATTATTTGAGAAGAGGCCGACATACAGCCCTTTACCTTATATAAGTACATTGCCCGCTTTCTAATCCGGATGATTGGGAGACAATATGATAGATGTCCGCTTCGTAATCCGGATAGATTTTTTGAATTTATTCAACGTCTCGAGAATATAATACAATTTTTTTTGTTGTAGAATTAGAATAAAATTTTTAAAGAAGATTAAAAAGACAATACAGTAGACTCTCTCTCAATCGGGAATATGGGGCGAAATGTCATCCGGTTTGGCGATAGAATTGAGCGTCAAAGTCTTTGTAAATTCCACAAAAAACGCCCAATTATAAAGAATCACGATAAAATAGGAAGAACTGCAGCGAATTTGAGCAAATTACCTTCATAATTAAACGTGAAAATTGTAAACAAAATTTGTCGCCCGATTGAGAAAGAGCCGATTGAGTGAGAGTCTACTGTAATTAGAGAATTATATACTATTAAACTTGATTGAATTAACAAAAACTTTATAAGATAATTCATTTTCATTGGTGAACACACATGCACTACATGACCTCAAAATTATTTTGAATGTAACCGTCAATAATTCGTCCGGATTACGCCGATCCGGATTAGAGAGCGAGCACTGTAAATATTGGAATTTTATTTTATTTTCAATAAAATACCAAATACTACGAGTACTACTACCAATAAGTGATTGAGAAAAAAAATCTATCAAAAGTCTGGTCAGCCGGGTTAATTTCAAAGTAAATATAATATATATTTATATATATTTATATATATATTAATATTCCGGGTAAATATTGAAAAATAGAGTTAATTCTTTTAATCGAAGTGGTCCGTATCCAGAAATAGTCGATTTAGAATGAGTAAAAAATTACTTTTTCAGTGATATAGGACCCATTTTGGAAATCACTTCCATTTTAGCGGACCGCTCGAATTTGTATTTTTTTTGGAGTTTCAGTGCTTTCAATCGGATATATTTGTACAATTATTATGTTTATATCCATAAAATTCAACTCCCTTAACTCTTTCGTCTCTTTTGGGACTCTGAGTACCCAAAGAAGCATAAATGAATACCCAAGAAACAATTTTTTCTTAATATAGTCTTGTAGAATTCCTTAAGTAAGGCACTATAGAACAAAAAATCTTTTTATTTACTTATAACGCTCTTGGTTCCATCACTGAGATTACTATAAGTAAAGTGGCGCACTCTTAAGGATCTTAAGAGCTTCTATAGATATTTCAACAGAAAATTTTCACTTTAAGTCTTTTAAAAGTGCACTAAAAGACTTGTTTAATACTTGGTTCTATAAGGCAGCTATTTTGCTTCTTGGGTATTCTATGAAAAACAATGTTTTTTTAAGGATGTCCAAATGTAAGATATTTTTTGTTTGTTTGAAAGAGTTAACTCTTTCCGGACCGCAGCATATGCTGCAAGCCAATTTTATCATTTTTTTAATCAAAAATATCTAAGCTCAAGAATTAATTGAGGTCCTACAAAAAAAAATCTTATATTTTGACATCCTTATGGTTTGTAATCGTTCACAAGAATTGGATTTTTATCAGTTCTGAATAATTAAAAAAACATTGCTTTTGCTTCTTTGGGTACTACAGTCCCAAAAGAGACGAAAGAGTTAAACGTTTTTTTTTTTGTTGAAAATAATTAATTTTATCGGGATAATTGGTCATTTTTACATAGAAAATTAAGATATTTTCCAATATCGAATCATTCGTTGTTTTTTTGATTATCTAAAGCTCATCCTTGAAGTATAAACGATCTCTTAGGTTCTAAATTGACCTTGGAATAGAAGGATTATACTCACAGGATGTACATGATGACACCAAGTGACCAAATGTCACAGCTTTTGTCGTATTTTTCTGGTCCTAGTACCTCAGGTGCCACGTAGTAGGGAGTGTAGCAGGGTGTCTGGAGGGTATCCTTTATTGATGTCTCCTTGGCAAAACCAAAATCTGTCAATTTAAGGACACCCAATGGCATTGGGGCACTGTACAGAAGATTTTCCGGCTTCAAATCCCGATGGGCAATATTCATGCTGTGCAAATGATGTACAGCAATGCAGATTTCATGCATTATCTGAGCTGCTTCTCTCTCCGTAAATGGACTATCCTGTCGATCCTGAATCCGTTGAAATAATTCCCCTCCTTCCATGCAATCCATCACAACTAGGAGACAATTGGCACCTGCATAAGTATTCTCATAGACATCCCGAATGGCTACAATATGACGACATCCACTGGCACGCCAATGCAATTCAACTTCACGACGAGATTTTGGATTATCATGGAGGACCTAACGGAAAAAACAGCCCCAAGGATAAAATGCTCCATTTAGCAAAGGTCCATCTGGTATTAGAAAAAGGTTAAAAAAAGAACTAACCTTGAGGGCAAATTTATCAGAAGTTCGTCGATGAATACACTGAACGACTTTACCATTGAGTCCTAGACCAAGGATTCTCGATGATATTTCGTAGTCATCGGTGATTGGGGTACTTTTGGGCACTTTACCATCGCCCAATTGATTTCTCTGCATCATTTTTCTCTCTCTCTCTTAAATCTTAAAATTCTTTTCTTCTTCTTCAAACTACCACAAATATATCCTTATCATACCACACGAATAATGTCCACTAAGACAATGCAGGATATGTAGGATGTTGGTAAAATTTTCCCAAAATACGCGCCTTATTGAGAAAAAATATAGCACGGGGTGACTGCATAGATTAAATTGAGAATTCCAGACACTTTTGGGCTATTTTGCACCCAAAATGACACCAATGACACATGACAGTTGGATGTTGGGAATTGCGTGTGTGTCACATGATGAAGGTAAATCTAAAGATTCTGCAGAAATCACGCTATCTGCAGACATTTTCAAAATAACGACTTTTTTTTTTAAAAATATGCACATAGGAATCAACAGTCTTATATCCAAAGGAGAATTTATCGCTATAAACGAGTAGAAATGTCTGATATCTGTAGGAAAAATAATGGCAAAGACACTTAACAAATTTCTTCCACATAATAGTATAAAATAGGTTAATATTCAGGTGAATAGCGAATTTTTATAACCGAAATATAACAATTATTTAACTAAGATAAAATCACGTCATCATTTAAGGTAAAATATCTCGATTATGACTAAATAAAATATAATCACTCTGTAATGCCCAATATTAGGTGAGATTCTTAACAATCTCACCTACTATAATCCTAACAAAATCTCATGTCGTCCGATCCAAGGGAATCTCATTTGAAAAAAGTGTACAAAATTTAGGAAAAAAAGAAAAGAAAAGTTCTGGGAAACGAAAAGACAGGAAAAACATGAGAAAATATTTAAAAATTCGCATTTGAATTTAAAATACTAAAAAAAAAATTCACAAGCCTAATCAATTCTTACTTGGTTAAGTATTTATTTTATGTTGAAATTCACTGGTACAAGAGTTCAAACACTTACATTCAATACCGGGATTAAGCATATTTTCGGGACCGCAAAAAAAAAACTCGCAAAATGGCTTTATGCATCGACAAAATTTGCATACCCGTACCCAAGGAGCATTTATCGCCATAAATGAGTAGAGATGTCTGATATCTATACGAAAATGATGGCGAAGACTTTACAAATTTCTTCTATATAACCGCATAAAACAGGCCCATATTCGGGTGAATGGGGAATTTTTATAGCCGAAATATAACAATTTTTACATCGTGTACGGTAAAATGTATTGTTTATAACTAAATAAAATATAATCACTCTGTCATACCAATATTATAACTATTGACTGAAGAACTGTCATTTCTTGTCAATTTTTCTTTAAGTCTTTTGCTCAAATATTTTCCTCAAATGAATAAATAATTATCCTCAACGATTCAGTCATATTTTTTGTGCCTCGTGCACTTTCATCGCGTATGCAAGTTTAATGCAATAATTGTTTTCCGTTAGAGGCTAAAATATTAGTGAACAAAATTTCATTCCCGACTTGAAATTCTTAAGGGAAAGCTGATAAATTAAATAAAACAAAATTGAATAAATTTATTGCTTTTTACATTACATCATTAAAAAAACTTATGGTTCTTAAATTTTTACTGCGTGTATTGATAGAATACAGCCCTTTAAACAATAATTTGGACAAATATCATTGCACTACAATGTTTTGTGTATCATTTTTCCATTAATTTGAGTTTGGCGTCGCCAATTTTCTGTATTTTTCCACGCCATAATCTTCTTTTTGTTCTGATAAAATAAAATCAAGATATTGTAACCCGAATAAGTAAGAAAAGCAGAAAATAAAACACATTTATATATTTTAGTGATTATATTTACAAGATGTCGTATATCATATCTACATTTTGTAGACTTCTTACGTCAATAATATCACTACACAGCAAGCATGTCAAAACACTGAAAGATTATGCTTTTGATAAACTTTTTCTGCATTCTGGGCACTCATTCTGCAATTTTATTTCATAACAAATGATCTGGAAGCTGTCCTAACGCTTGTACTTACGGTACACTTCAATTAAAGGAAGAAAATATTAGCTCTCACAAACGAAGTGTTAATTCACTACTTTTTCATTACTTGCACTTACTTTGTAAAATTTAATGCCTTTTATCTGTATACTCGATTTTTCTGTACATGCTGGTGCATTTCGGAACTCTAATTAATGTGAACTTTTTTCACAACTTTTTACTCAGAAATGAACCTCTGCTTAGTAAACAAAGCAGATTTTGACAATCTGACAGCGTCATACAAAAAGAAGACAAGTTGTATATAACTTGTGTCTTTTATGGAGCAAATGTAACTAAAATATATCAGAACATGATGTTTATACAATTTCACGACATTATGTGAACATAATGGCATGAATATGTAAGATAAATATACTTTAGAAATATTTGATATAGTTTTATACATTTTCACTCAAAAATAGATTATATTGTGACTTGTTTATAGATCAAGAATGTTTGGTCGTTATTTTTTTAGGGAAAATAACAATATTTTAACTGAAATTTATCAAACAAAATGTATTATATGTATTAATAGAAAATAACTGATATTTTCTTTACAATTTTTAGTCAAGTTATTATACTGGCATTCAACGCACATAATTTTCGTATAATTTACATCCATTGCGTTCATACATTATATTTTTAAGAAATAGCTCGATTACGATGAAAATATGTTGGTTACATTTGAGACATACATTATTTGGATATCAAATGCCCCTTGGGTAGGGGCTTTCTTTTGAATACAGTACCCCATTGCAAAAGAAAGCGGAATAGGAATAACAAGCGAAAAATTCCTTGGAATTTTCCACTATTTTTCCTTAAAAAAATCCATAGGAATTTTCCATAATAGGTTCCAAGGAAAATTTAATGGATTTATGCTGGATTTTTTCTATAGAATTTCCACCAAAATAAAATGGAGAAAAAATGAAGCTGTTACATGCACCTCATGATTTTACTTCCGAATATTAAAGAAATAGCAAAGATTACGAGGATTATAATATGTTTTACTGAACCAGCAATAAAATAATTAACACTTTGAGCAATAAAAACAGTATTATTTAAGTTGGCGACCTATTTAATGTAATCACTTCATTATTATCTACACGAAACGCAGTGTCGCATAATTAATTATATTATAATTGCCACATGAATCACTAAAAATATTTGCGGAAGGTTTGGAAATAAATTATCCACGTTGTCACAACGCCATTTTATTTGTTTGACATTCGACAAAAAAAAGTGAAAAAACCTTGGAAAACCCGCGGATGTTTTACATGTGAGTTTCCATATAAATCTTCCACGGAACTCCGCGGAATTTAACGCTGGAATTCCAGCATATCGTACTTGAAATTCCTATAGAGAGCTAAGATTCCAATGGAAATACCGGCTGCAAATTCCATAGGAAAACTTAGTGGAATTTTTGCGTCAAATTTCGGCGAATTTTGCAATTTGGACGCTAGTTTTCCATTGGAATTTCCGCGGAATTTTGCTATGGGGGGGGGTCAGCGTTCATGGTGGTCGATCACCCGAACTAGCTGTTAAGTTTTTAGCTCGTTTTCAGCAGATATTATCAGCAAAATTATAGACATTTTTGGAATTAAAAAGAGAAATTATTTGAATTCAGAATATTTTATTTCTTTTAAAATTTTTACAAAAATGAAATAAAATGTACCAGGTCCAGACATTTAATCTTCTTCGCCATTGGGAACTCTCATAATGTCCTAGATGACTGCTTCTCTTGCTTTTCTTTTAATTCTGCAGAGTCTTTCTCTGATTTATACATAAAGGCGTTTTGGAAAGCTCTAATCAAATGTCATTTCCCCTACTGATATCTTAACAAAAAACTGCTTAAGTTGATCGATAATCCCTGACTCGAGCTATAAGGGGTCAAAGTTTGAAAACTGACCAGCCTCTATTTTCGGTTCTAATTGTCGGAATTTAAAAACTAAGGGCATTTTGGAAAGTTCTCGTGAAATGCCACTTCCCTATTGACCTCAAAAGTTGATAAAACCACCGCTAGAGGCGCTACTAGCAAAAAGAAAATTTTGTCAATTTTCTAAGTTAAATAACTCGGGCTTAAATTCCCTAATCCGGCTGAAATTTTAGTACGGAGTAGCTGAAGATTATACCTATCAAGGACAAAAATGCCAAAGTCGATCGATAGCCCCTGACCCGAGCTATAAGGGGTCAAAGTTTGAAAACTGACCAGCCTCTATCTCCGGTTCTAATTAACATTTTGATCTGAATTTTAGGTTTTTGGTTTCGTCTCGGCGAGCACTTTCAGATGGAAGTTCAAAAGGTCACCACAGGTAGCGCTGCGATAGCGTCAAAATTCATCAAAATTCAAGAGTCATTTTTCTCAAAAACGACATTGTGGAATTTGATCAAATTTTAGAGTGTTGTAGCCTGGGCTATGAAGTTTCCAAAAAGTGGCATGGGTGCGCTGTGGTTTCAATAGAACCGGAAATATGAGGGGTCAAAGTTCACGAAATTCAAAAAATCATATCTCCGTTTCTATGTGACCGAATTTGCTGTGTAATAAATATTTCAGATCAAAAGTTAAAATAAATTAAATTTTTCAGATTAATGATCGAATTTTAATATATTTTTTTTTAATTTCTATTTTCACTCTGATCGAACTCAGAGAGCTGTGATATATACAGTAGACTCTCACTCAATCGGCTCTTTTTCAATCGGGTGACAAATTTTGTTGACAATTTTCACGTTTAATTATGAAGCTAATTCGCTCAAATTCGCTAAAGTTCTTCCTATTTTATCGTGATTTTTTATAATTGAGCGTTTTTTGTGGAATTTACAAAGGCTTTGACGCTCAATTCTATCGCTAAACCGGATGACATTTCGCCCCATATTCCCGATTGAGAGAGTCTACTGTATTTTTATGCAAAAACTTTTTTGAACAAAAAAGCTACATAATTTCAACAAAGTAAAAGTTATAATTAATCTGTATTTTCCGGAATACTTCTTAAATGTCAAGGATCATATTGTCAAAATGATAGCAATCGTTAATAAGGGATTCTGTGATTCCATTTGATTCCAATGATTTCAATTGATTCTAGTGATTCTGTATAGATTCCATTTGAAATTCTATCAGAATCTGATCAGTAATTTCATAGATTCCATGGATTCTAGCGGAAAAATGTGTCGGTGATCTCGTCCCGAATCATGGGTCCAAAATCGATGAATAAAGTACAGGAAAACTGGAATATAATATAATAACAGCTAATGGAGAATGAAAATAAAATTTTTATATGAATTTTCAAAAGAAAACAGATGATGAGACTTTGCGCAGAAATATAAAATGGATAAAAATCTAAACAAAATGAAAAGTCAGAAATAAAATTGATATCTCATAATTGAGTATTCTTTTAATGTAATCATTTAGAATTTCTAATTGCCATATCGTTTTTTTTTCAACATGGCCAGAACAATTTTATAAATTCCTGTCACATATCTGGTGCCAATTTCCTTTTTCCATGCTTATTCTCATGTGATCCTTAAGCTTTGTGGAAGTATCCCTTCACTTTCGGATTAACGTAACACTTTTAGGTGGAACCGTTTGCAGCCTTTGCAGAGATCCATGAGAGCAAAATAGTGTTGATAAAAAGAAAACACACTCGGAAGATAAATTTTCGAGTAAATTTTAAATGACAATAAATTGTTGCTCTATAGGGAGTCAATAGAACAAAAAGAAAAAAGAAAATTCTTTCATTGTTACGTTTAGACTGTAATAAACAATTGTGCTATCTGTAAAAATTCCATACATTGCACATGGACTTTTGAACAATGATGTAAGTTAGCACAATTGCATATTGTGTATTCTTTTAGGAAATGCTTAATTTTTAGTGTAAAAAATCTACATTTTTCCAATTTCTTTTCATTAATAGATAGATTACTTGTAATTCTTTCGATATTTGTAATGTAAAATAACTCATTCAGGAGCGGAATGATAACTTTTCGACACTATCGAATCGACAGTATCGATAAAGCTATATCTGTTAGATTAAGCGAATGTCGAATTTTTACGCATTGTTAAGCCATTCATAGTGACATTTTTAAAAGAGTGTGACAGCTAATAAATATCTATATCACTTACAGGAAGTGCAGATATCGCTTAAAGTTTTCAAAATCGACAGTCGATACTATCGAAAATAAGTTATCATGTCACCCCAGGATTTGGTTTTTATTAAAATGTGATTGAAGTAAAAAAAAATGGTCTCCTGAAAAGTTGTCGAAATGCAGTTAGCACAGTTGCTGAGACAACCGACGATATGTTGGCTATATCAGGAAATTCGACTTTAAGGTAATATGATCTTGCCAATTTTTTTTTCTAAATTTTTCCGGTTGTCTAGGTCTATCACCTTTAAGACCTGAATTTTCCCCTTATTTATAGCGGTTAAACATTTTGTAAATTAGGGTAAGTGTGTCAAATTTCGGCATAGTTGCATGTAAGCACCGAAGTCCTAAGTTTGAAATGCAATATTTTTAATTCATATTGATATTTTTTATTACTTCCTTTTCGGGAGGGTTGTCTGGAACCTTGAAGACTAGTTTATCATTTTTGTTTTCTTTAAATCACTTCCTAAAATATTGAAAAATTAATAAAAAATATGGACATTGCTTTTGGGTATAGTATTCCGGACACTATGTGTGAAATTTCGGCCACCTTTTTTCTGACCACATTTTGTGACGCAACGGATAGAAAATTTCAAAACGTCAAACGGAACGAGTTTAATATTTAGTTTAAGACGTTTAAATGACCTACAATCCCTGAGATCTTCCGTGTAATTTGTCCTGAACACCTGACGAGTAGCATCTCAGATTTACGCGCAGATTCCCGTAGCAATTTGCACTTCCTGAACTCTTCCAATGACTTTTTCACATCATCTTTTTAATAGAAGCGATGGTTTTTTTCTCTGGACATTGTAGAATTCAGAAATTGAAAAAGAAAACAGAAAATGAATAAGAAATTTAGGAAAGCAAAAGATGTGGCCGAAATAGGCAACACTACCTCATCGGAGAGACGCTCACAAAGTATATACTTTTTTAGGCGAGATACAGGATCCAGCTGGGAAATTTTACCCGAAATTTAAAGATTGATTCACTATTAACATAAACAGAAACAATCTTTAATGAAAACTAATCAATTTTCATGAAAAACACCGATGGAAAACCTTCTGCACTGCTAGAGACACAATCGATCTGTCACATTTTTTATAAGACTCTTTCCACACTGAGTTTTTACAACGCAATTTAAATTCAAATTATATCTAAAATTTAACGGTCTTTGTGTTAATACATCCTAAAATGAATAAATATTTAAAAGCAAAATGAATTCATTGACTATTCGAAGATAAAATACATAATTTTAATTAATTTATTTGCATGGCCGAAATTACACTCAAAGTGGCCGAAATTAGAAGCTGGCCGAAATTTGGCACACTTACCCTATATTTCAGCAAAATGTATTTAAACTTTACAAAAATAATTCTGATCTAATTAATATAGTTAATAATTTAATTACTAAAATATATTAATCACCACTCGGTGTTCCAATCATCCTTAAAGGGTTAAGCAAATGCCCAAGAGTTGCATCGTCAATTTTTCTAATTTACATGATGCTTCCTCTGTTTTCTGTTATTACATAATTATTTCTAATTTTTTTTTTACGACTGAGACACATTTTAGGAATCCAATGAATGATTCTAGAAGACAATTAGACAGTTAAAAATGCGAAAAATGTCTAAAATCTTAGAAAAAATGCAATAGTAAACAGCGAAATTTTGACAGTTCTTACACAAATTTTCCCATTACACAAATTTCATTACACAAACTTAATTTTACTAACATTATGTTAGTAATTTTACAATTTACAACCAAAATGCTTAATTTGCTTGATTTTTGAAAAATTTTGGGTGAAAATTTCTGGTAGGACACTTGCTGATTCTGGCGACAAAAATTTACTTGCATGACACTTTCATGAAGCTTTTTCTCTCTCTCTTCATTTTTTTTTGAATTCAAACATTCAAATGCCAACGGTTCCATGGTGGCTTTCCAAATTCTATCGAACCTTCGTGCGGGGACAAGGCTTTTCCGATTGAGTTTTCCTTGTTTTTTCCACGAGAGAGACTGTGTATCGTCCAGGGAGATATTGAGAGACAAAAAAAAAGAAGAAGAAAAGAAAGGGAAGAGTAGAAAAAAAAAGTGGACCATGCGAACGATCAAACGATTGAATTTGTGCAATTATGCAAATGATCAATCACTTTGATCACAATTCCATGGACAATTTATGTTGGTGATCTCTTGGTTGAAACCGTCTAGACGGCAAATCTGTGGTGCTGTTGCCTTCTTTTGTGTCCCCATACATAACCATTTTCATTGCTATAGTACTATCTTTAACTCTTCTTCTTTTTTTTGTTGTTTTAGTTGTTCTTAAATTCTATTTAGTTTGGTTCTTTCTTTTTGTTGTTGTTATTGTTCCATCGTCTCTTTTCTCTCTCTGAACGAAAGAGCGACGAAGAGAGAAATGTTCTTGAAGATTCGATGCCTTTTCTTCTTCTTCTTTTATTTATTTTTATTAATATTAGTGTAGATTGCGGGAAATGAAAAATATTATTCACAATGACCTCCATTCAAAATTGTTAATGGACCGTCTCAAACGGTGGGAAAATTCAAAAAAAAAAATCAAAAGAAAAATCCGGAAAAAAATTGAATTAAACAAAAACTGGGTCTTCTTGGGGTACTGTTTTTTTTAGTGCATCAATTTAGTTCAATTTCAAAAAATGTGATTGAGTCAGCTGCACAAAAAAAGAAGAACAATTGAGTTGTGAGGAACTGTGTCCTAATTAATGTTATTTCAGCGATTTTTTCTTTTGTTTCTTGTCATTCAATTTGTTTTTGTCCCCGAAACTCTCTCTACAGTTCCTCAGAAAATTCTACAGTCATCCATTAAAAAAAAAACGATAATTTTCTTTAATTTTCTTCAGTCCAAAAGTTTGTTGCTCCCCAATTGAAAATGGTCCAAAAATGCCAATTAACTCAATGTAAACCGGATTATATTAGGTAAGATTATCTACTATAAATCCCTGAGAAAATCCAGGGACAAAATATCCTCCGATCGGGCTAAAACTTTGCCAAAGTGTGTCTTCGCCACTTTCGCTCTTTCCGACCCCAATAGCTCCCGAACTAAGAAAGATATCGACTTGCGGTTTTCGCCAAAGGTTATCGGATGAAAATTGGAACTTAATGCATTGACCCTACCAGTCCCCCTACCCTTCCTTCCGCCATTTTGAATACTGCCTTTTCTTGTTTTCTCAATAATTCCGCTCCTATGGCATCGATCTTGCTCCAATTTTAGTATGTTATAGCTGGACCTTAGACCTTTCGATCGATACCAAAGTTAAGGTACCCTGACCCCTATGACCCGAACCAGAAGGGTCGATAAAATATTTCTCAAAATACCCACAACTCCGGTTTTAATTGTCTGAATTTAAAAAGTAGAGGCATTTTGGAAAGCTCTCGTGAAATGCCACTTCCCTATTGACCTCAAAAGTTGATAAAACCACCGCTAGAGGCGGTACTAGCAAAAAGAAAATTTTGTCAATTTTCTAAGTTAAATAACTCGGGCTTAAATTCCCTAATCCGGCTGAAATTTTAGTACGTAGTAGCTGAAGATTATACCTATCTAGGACAAAAATGCCTAAGTCGATCGATAGCCCCTGACCCGAGCTATAAGGGTTCAAAGTTTGAAAATTGACCGGCCTCTATCTTCGGTTCTAATTAACATTTTAAGCTGAATTTTGGGTTTTTGGTTTCGTCTCGATGAGCACTTTGTGATAGAAGTTCATAAAGTCACTACAGGTGGCGCTGCGATAGCGTCAAAATTCATCATAATTCATAAAAAAAATCATCAAAATTCAAAGTCATTTTTCTCAAAAACGACATTGTGGAATTTGATCAAATTTGAGAGTGTTGCAGTCTAGGCTATGAAGATTCCAAAAAGTGGCATGAGTTCGCTATGGCTGAAATAGAACCGGAGATATGAGCGGTCAAAGTTCAGGAAAATCAAAACGAAAATATCTCAGGTTCTATTTGACCGATTTTGACGACTAATGGTGCAAATGAAAGGTCTCACAAAAAGCTACAACTTTGTAGAACATTTAAACTTTGTAGGGCCGACACCAAGAGCGCCACAGTAAGTTCAAAACTAAATATATCTCGCGAAATTCAAAAAATCATATCTCCGGTGCTATTTGACCGATTTTGAGAAGTAAGGGTGCAAATGAAAAGTCTTGCAAAGGGCTACAACTTTCTAGAACATTTTAACTTCATATGACTAACGTTAGAAGCCCCAGAGTCGAAAAAAACCATTTTCATTTTACATAACCTCAGTTTGTCGATTCTTCCTCAACCGATTTTGATGATTACTTCGGCATAATTATAGAGGACATTTAGATCTGTCATGGCTAAGCCTTAGGGCCTCGACAGACCTGAGGATTAGCCAAGAGATGACTTAGCGTAATTATAATCGAAATAATGGTTAAGCAACATTTCCATAATTTTCCACTAAGTCGTCTCTCGGCTTAAGTCGTAAGTGTTTCTAGGGCATTATAGGACTGAAGCCCGTATTAGGAAGGGTTTGACCAGGATTCTGAGGATCTTGGTGCCTAAAATGGGTAGTGATTGCCTCTATAGAACTCTATCTATTAAGGACGTTACTGCTTACAATAGCATACCGAATGATAGGCGCTCTTCTGCTGCTACCATTCTCCATTTCTTTATGTAAAATTTTGTTTAATAAGCAAGAATACAAAAAGATACCAAGATTAAAACAAAACATTTTTTGTAATATACTGAAAAATGAGAAAGAAAATTTTTAAAAAATTCAGCGAGATTTTTACGAGGGATTTTTATCAGAGTATGAATCAATCCCCTTAACACTAAGTACTTAATTAAGTGGCTTTTAGCTCCTATATTGACCAAAAATATAACTTTATTCATCCTGATTTATATTTATGTTTACATTGAAGTTTTGTTTTTCTTTTTAATTGCTACTTCTTCCTTGAACGTCAAGTGCACACCTTCAGCATATTTTGCCCATATTGTGCTATTTCCCTTTTTTTTCCCATTTTATTAGTATTTTTCTTTTTGCAATGAATCATACCGTGTGAGTCATTAATTAAAGAAAAAAAAAGGCAAGAAAGAAAAAAATGCAAAGTTGCAAAAATGGGGTAGAAGTCACGATATGCGGCTTGCAGTTAATTCTTCAATTTCAACTTTTTTTTTCGTGGAAAATGAAGTAAGAAAATACACACACGAATTTACCAAGAAACAGAGGAAAATAGAGAAAAATTGAGAAGGCAGTTGACGATATCGTATTTAAACCTTTATTTGTTTATTCTCTTTTAAAAGAAAAACAAAAAAAAATATTAATAAAGGGGTGGCTAAGTGTCCTTTGCAAAGTGCTCGAATTCGTGATGATAGCTCAATCGATTTGAACCGATTCATAAATCACTCCAAAATATTGCCAAAATATTGTAAGCTGATTGATAGATTGAGGCAGCTGAAATGGCAAAGTACTTAATTAAGTACTTAATAAGTACTTAATTTAAACTGATTTGCTCATTTCCCCTTTTTCTCTCTATAATTATTTATTTTTCTCAGTCAAAGGTTTCTTTTGTGTATTCCTTAAGTGTTTAGGACCTTAATTAAGTACTTAATTAAGTACTTAATAAGTACTTAATTTAAACTGTGTACCTTTTACTCTAAAATTGACTTTCTCTTGACCAAAAAAAAACCAAAGAACAAACAATCCTTATAGCTCACAGTTTAAATTAAGTACTTAATTAAGTACTTAATAAGTACTTAATGTGTACTAATATCAAATATTTTTTGCTCAAAGTAAATGCAACATTTGCAAGGAATTTAAAAGACATTTCTGGGGTAGAAAAGAAAATTGTAAGGAAGAAAAAAATATATAACGGATTTTGATGGGTGAGATTGTGGTTTTTTGAGGTGTTTCAAATAATTGACCCAAGAAATTGGGATAAGAAATGGAAGAAATTGAAGTATTATTATTTTATTTTTAATTTAATTTGTTTTTTTTTTCTTTCCTTTTTGTTTTGGTTGTAAGGGAAACGCCTTAAGTGTTGCACCTTTTTTGATAGTTTTTTCTTTTGTTTTCTTGTCTTTTTGGGGGTATATAATGCTTTTTTTTGTTGTTGGATGGCCCGAACCAAAGGACAGAGAGAGAGAGAGACCAAAAGGTGACCAAGTGCGAACGTTGCATTTCAAATGCAATTCATCTTTAGGGAAACCCTATTAATGTTTAACTACACGCAATTCCTTGGGTGCCACCTGTCTTCAACGTTTCTCCCTCTCCTTGGGACCAGCCCAACATAAACCCACAGATCATGCTGATAAATGTTGATGCACAGAAACATCTTTTCTTTTTTTCTTCTTCTTTTTTTCTTTTGTTTTTTGTTTTTTCTTTTGTTTTTTTGTTTTTGCAAATGCAATTGGCACCCTCTCTTCACACTCAAATCACCCTGAATTGCTCTCAATTTGTCTCAATTTTTCAATCTGGTCAGCTTCCTCCAAAAGAATCATCCTCTATCGCACTAAAAGTCACACACCAGACACAAAAGGAGATCGGATCAACAGAAGCAGAACACAGAGAGAAAGAAAAAAAGAATAAAATAAAATAAAAGCCGAAGCACAGAGCAAAAGAAAAATAAAAAAAGAGACTTTACTTTCTGTTTATGTGCAAATTACTACAAAATACGTTTAAACTAATTGATATATTGAAGCAAAGTACTTAATTAAGTACTTAATTTGAAACTGTGAGCTATAAGGATTGTTTGTTCCTTGCTTTTTTTTGTCAAAAGAAACTCAATTTTAGGGTAAAAGATACACAGTTTAAATTAAGTACTTATTAAGTACTTAATTAAGGTCCTAAATACTTAAGGAATACACAAATGAAACCTTTGACTGAGAAAAATAAATAATTATAGAGAGAAAAAAGGGGAAATGAGCAAATCTGTTTAACATTAAGTACTTAATTAAGTACTTTGCCATTTAAGCTGCCTCAATAAGTCAATCAGGCACTCAGGCAATGTATCAATCAGTTTAAAGTGGAAGAAGTGCTGGAAGTGTCTACTTCCACAATTTGTATGGAGTAACCCTTTAGAATTCCAGCATTGCAAATGTTGCATTTACTTTGAGCAAAAAATATTTGATATTAGTACACATTAAGTACTTATTAAGTACTTATTAAGTACTTAATTAAGTACCTAATTAAGTACTTAATTAAGGTCCTAAACACTTAAGGAATACACAAAAGAAACCTTTGACTGAGAAAAATAAATAATATTAGGAGAGAAAAAGGGGAAATGAGCAAATCTGTTTAACATTAAGTACTTATTAAGTACTTAGTTAAGTACTTAATTAAGTACCTAATTAAGTACTTAATTAAGTACCTAATTAAGTACTTAATTAAGGTCCTAAACACTTAAGGAATACACAAAAGAAACCTTTGACTGAGAAAAATAAATAATATTAGGAGAGAAAAAGGGGAAATGAGCAAATCTGTTTAACATTAAGTACTTATTAAGTACTTAGTTAAGTACTTAATTAAGTACCTAATTAAGTACTTAATTAAGGTCCTAAACACTTAAGGAATACACAAAAGAAACCTTTGACTGAGAAAAATAAATAATATTAGGAGAGAAAAAAGGGGAATTGAGCAAATCAGTTTAACATTAAGTACTTATTAAGTACTTAGTTAAGTACTTTGCCATTTCAGCTGCCTCAATCTATCAATCAGGGCACTCAGGCAATATATCAATCAGTTTAAAGTGCAAGAAGTGCTGGAAGTGTTTACTTCCAGGGACCCTTTACACTTTTAGAATTTCAAAAGATTCCTGAAAAAACTTCAATACTTCCAGCACTTCTTGCACTCCCATGCACTTCTCATACTCAGGAGTCAATAATTTATTTAATATTAACAGAGAAAAAGGTGGAAAAGGGGAAATGGGCAAATCTGTTTAACATTAAGTATTTATTAAGTAGTTATTAAGTACTTAATTGAGGCCTTTAACGACTCAATTGCAAAGGATTTAATGAGCACTGACAGAATTTGTAAAAGAGAAGATATTTCAAAATGAAATAAATGTTACAACTTGAGGATGAATAGCTGAAAATGGCATGATCGTGCCCCATTAACAAATGTGTTTAACATAAAGTATTTATTAAGTACTTAATTAAGTACTTTGCCACTTCGGCTGCCTCAATGTAACAATCAGTTTAAAGTGCAAGAAGTGTCGGAAGTATTGTAGCTTTTTCGGGAGTTTTCCGAAGTGTCTACTTCAACAATTTCTATGGAGTAACCCTATTTCACTTCCAGCATTTCGGAAGATTCCCGAAAAAGCTTCAATATTTCCGGCACTTCTTGCACTTCCATGCACTTCTCATACTCAGGAGTCAATAATTTTTTTAATATTGATAGAGAAAAAGGTGGAAAAAGGGAAATGAGCGAATATGTTTAACATTGTGTATTTATTAAGTACTTATTGAGCCTGATCACAAGTAGATTTTGATTCTCCAATAGTGTCTTGGATGAAAGGTAAATGGAACTCTATTTGCACAAAAAGTCGTTGCAGTTCGAAGAATTCAAATTCAATTTCGAATTTTCATACTGAATTTTCGAACAAGATGGGGAAAATTTATCAAATATCATACTAAAAAGCTCGCAAAAGAGTTACTCAGTGATTATGGAGTGATTAAATACTGAGGCAAGAACACTAAACGTCGCTGTTCAGCTTTTTTCCTCACAACAATGTGAAGATCGTCACATTTTGACACTTGAGTACTTCGAAATTCGAACAGGATGTAACTTCCGCCACCTTGCGAAAGTATTAAGAAGTAAGAAAGTCTCTTTTTTGGATCTTCAAATAGATTTTCGAATTTTTCAAGATCTACTTCTGTACGGAAAGATTAAGTACTTAATTAAGGTCTTAACGACTCAATTGCAAATGATTTATTGAGCATTGACAGAATTATTAAAAAAAAGAGGATATTTCAAAATGAAATAAATGTCAGAACTTGACGATGAATACTTGAAAATGGCATGATCCTGCCCCCTTAACAGTAAGTAACTTATTAAGTGGCTTAATTGAGGTCTGAACAACTTACCCGGCTGACACAAGGTAAGCTATTACTAGCATAATATTAATAGCATAATAGTCAGGCAAGACAATAAAATAAGTCTTTTGTAAGTACTTAATTAAGTCCTTAGCATGCTGAGAAACTGAGCACGTGATCTCAGGAACATTTTCAGCTATAATTATTGCTGTTCTCAGCTCAATTGTATAGTGCTAAAAATTGAGCTGAAATCAGCACCTTTCTCAGCACATGTTTGGCAGTCATAACAACTATTCTTCTCTCTCTATTTCTACATACGTCTCTTTCTTTCATTTCACCTCTTTTTATATGAAATGTGTAAGTGAGAGTGCAAAAGAGAATGCTCTTCAGTAGGTTAGACAAAGATACCAATATAATTATGTATAATAAGAGATTTTTATGCATTTTATTTTCAATAAATTATTGTGAATAAACGAATTAAGATAGAAAATTCAAACTAAAAATCCATGAAAAAATATTAAATTTACTCACTTTTAAGCATAGTAAGTGGCTGATAAAGTGTTCTATCTAAGTGGGAGAATTATTAGAAAAAAAAAAACAGGAAAATGCACAATTTTGGGTGCACTTTTTCACAAAAATCTTTAAAAATTACCCTTTATTTTTATCGTAGGTCCTTGATATGTTCACAAGAGTTATAGATGATGGAATTGTGCGTCATCTTAGCTTTATGTGACTACCACTGGATAAATAGGACCGGAGATATAAATCTTTGAATTTTATAAAACAGCAAAAAACTAAAAATGGATATTTAAAAAAAATCCAGACGTGACCCGGACAAATGGATTTCTGATTTGAGACCCTTAAATGACCCTCTAACAAGCTTTTTTTACACTCTCGTCAGAAACACCCACAAAAACTTAAATTTTGTCGCACAGTGTATACATAAAATTACTCAAGAGTAAAATTCAAAATTGATATATGTTTTTCTCGGAAAATTCTAGACATTATCCGTTTTATTTTCTATTTTACATGGAGTATTTCAAGGAATTTTCTCGAATAAAAACTTTATTAACCCTAAAGAAAAGATTTTCAAGCATTGTAATTAGTTTTTCAATAGAGAAGTAACAATTTTTCTTAGATTGTATGTCGAATAAAAAAGGATAATATTGATGCGAATATCAAGAATCTCACTCAATATATTTTTTTCATAATTTAAGGAGGAACACGTACATATAAAAAATAAAAAAAATATTTGTTTAAAATATTTGTTTTGGTTGATTCTTGAGATCTAACAATTTGAACTTACTAAAAAAGAACCTTTTCCTGATAAAGTCCCTATAAATTATGCGATCTTTTTTCTCCGGTTTTAGTTAAAACAAAAATTAAGAGTTTTAAAGAGTTCACGGCCAAGTAAACTGCTAAAAATCTGTTTAATTTCGTATTTTATTAAGAATATAAATAGGTTATTCAAAGATCTAATCATTTAATGGCCACAACCGTTTTCTTATTCACCGAGAGTTGAAACAAAAATAAAACTAAAATAATAAACAATTTGGAAAATGATTGGTATCAAATTCAAAAAAAAATTAGACAAATAAAAACAGATAATAGAAAAAAGTTCGAAATGCCTGCAGAGTTTATAAAAGAAAAAAAACTTAATTGAAATTTATAATAAATATACGGAAATTGTATTTATTAAGTGAAATAATCATTTAAAAACCATTTAAAACTTTAAAAAAAAACGCAATATTTTTATTTATTTGCTTATTTTCTATGTAAATTAATCAAACTCTCACCGGGAATACCACTCGAGAATTTTTCATTTTTCCGTGTAAAGGTATTTAGCATGTTTTTCAACAATGTCCTTAATTAGACACTTTGACGAAGGCCTTAATCGAATACTTAGCGCTAAGACTGAGCTGTGCCAATTTAATTTTGCTATTCGCCACAAAGTCCTGACTATTGCCACATTTTCTTTATATTTTTTTTTAAGTATACAGTAGAGTCTCTCAAATCTGAATCTTTTAAATTCGAACGCCGTTTGGATTCAAAATGTCAATTGTGAGGTTATGTTAGAAAGTTTGTATTCTAGGTGAATGAAAATCATATTTATGTGCTTCTTCCTGAATGCTTACATACATTATGGTCGTGTAAAATGAAAAGGAAGTATGTTACCAATAAAACTTGCGAGAAAGTACGAGAATTTGATTCAAAGTATAATTTACAGTGCGATGCAACTTTACAGATCTCGTCTATTAGTCTATTAACTTAAGAGATTTGCGATGCAACCCTGAGTGGTGAATTTTATAAAATATAAATTCCAACCTCAAAACGTCTCATAACTATTGGACACTTTCAGAGGTGACGCAAAGTACGAGATTCTCTGTTTTTGTGTCCTTTTCGAGAGGAAAAAAAACAAAGAATAATTCTTTTACTGCTTGTTTTCTTTATTTGACGTTGATAAATATTTAATTCATTAAAATAAAGTATTTTTTCCTTGGAAAATTGGATTTATAGGGTAAGTGTGCCAAATTCCGGCCACCTTTTTTGTTCCTCAAATTTTCATGAACTTTTGGTTTTTACGTACTCTAGATATTATACAATGCAAAAGAATAACAAAAAATGTAGCTTCCACAAACAAGATGACGTGAAAAAGGCATTTGAAGAATTTCCAATGGACAAAGAACTATGAGAATGAAGGTGGCCGAAATAAGGCACCAAAGCTATGTCAACATTTTTATTTATTTTAAAATGTATTAAGAATGATTTTAGAGTAAATAAAGACGGTAAACTCTTTACAAGGTTCCAAGCAACACTTCTTAAGTAGAAGTAATAAAAATTTATCAAAAACATTTAAAATTGTAATCCAGTTATATAAAAATATCCTTTTACACTACTTGATGCTCACATCACCTACATTGACAAATTCGAAGCCAACACTCTTGGTCGAAAATCGTTTTTATTTCTTTAAAATATTTCTTCGAATTTACTTTGTTCATCTGAAAAAATGCATATATGTAAAAACAAATGTCTTGCGCACTTTATTTATGCAAATGTTTTAGAAAGCTACTAAAGGAGATGGAAAAGCGGACTAGTGTTTCTAAATATTTTAATCTACTAGATAGAACTCTTCGCTAAATTTACAAAAGGCTTTTTAATTTCCATTTTTTAAACATAAATATAATATTATCTGTAAAATAATTTGAGGTGTTTTTTTTACATTTGGCGTTGAAAAATTATTAGAAGGAATGAATTGTGGTTTTTGTATAAGGATGAAATAATGTTTAATAATTACATGTTCTGTAAATTATATTCTAAAAGAATAAAAGATCCTTAGATCAGATTAGTCATAAAACCGTTTATATTGCGTTTAAAAATTCGCACAGCTCAATCTTAAAACGATTAAAATCGCGCTTAAAAACACGCATAGATCAATCATAAAACACTTGTAATTGCGCTTAAAAATACGCACAGTTCTAACATAAAACAGTTAAGATTGCACTTAATAGCACGCACAGCTTAATCATAAAACGATTAAGAATGCGCTTAAAAACATACACTGCTCAATCATACAACAGTTGAAATCTTTACCGTTTTATGATTGTACTGTGCGTATTTATACTATGCGTATTTGAGCTATGCGTGTTCCTAAGCGCATTCTTAAACGTTTTACAATTAAGCTGTGTATATTTTTAAGCGCAATATTCAGCGTTTTATGATTGACCTGTACGTGTTTTTAGCGCAATCCCAACAGTTTTACGATTTAGCTGTGCGTGTTCTTAATCGCGTTCTTAACCGTTTTAAGATTGAGCTGTGCTTAATTTTAAGCACAATTTAAACCATTTCATTATTGAGCTACGTATGTTATTTTTTACACATAACTTACGTCGTTCATGCTGAGGTACTTAGAATTTTATGTATAATATTAACCTTTTTTTATGCTTAAGATGTGCGCGTTTTCTTAAATCAATGTGTCAAAATTTAGGCTTAGGTGTTCAGTGCCTAAAACTAACCGGAAAAAATATAATATAATATATTGATATATATATATATATATAAATATATATATATATATATATATTGATATATTGATATAATTAATCCTGCAAAGCCTCTAAAATTAAGTCTTAAGTTTCTAAAATCAGTCCAGAAGGTTTCTTGATTTGATATTGTAAAATTTTTATAAACAATCATACAATATCTAAAATCAATTGCAAATGTACTGGAACTCAGGCAACACTTATAGATAGCTTTAAGTATTACTTTCTTATATAAGGGAAAGAGTTTGATCATAAAAATGTCATAAAATGTAAAATATTATATGTCACATTTTACAAAGGAAGTGAAAAATTAAAAGAGCACATTTCTAAAATTTCAAATACTGAAATAAGATTGGTTTTTATTAAACGTAGAATTCAACTACTTCAAAATTAACAGACATTGTTTAATTTCTTTTTAAATCGTATTCAATTCGTCGTCTGGTTTTTTTTATATTTATCTATTATTGGTTCAAAATGCAAGGATACTAAATTTATTTTAAATAAATCCACATTCTTAATCTAGAAAGCAATCTAGATAATCGCGCTTTAAGTTTCCTTAAAGCTATCTTGCCATACTGCGAGTTCGATTTATTACAGCTGTCATTTTGTATATATATATTTTTTTAAATATCGCTTTATGCAAAAATAGTGCATTTTTAAAGGGTACTACTATTAAGCTGCTCGAAAATTCTTTCTAGAAAATTAAATATGTGAAATGATTACTGGAGTCAGATCCTACTGAAAAGTAAATTTCCAATAGATAAAAGTTTTTATGTCAAAGTTCTACAAAACACTCCTAAGGGAAGAGTACCAGCGATCGGCAGTGTTCCTCGGATCGTCAGGTTAATACCACATTGTTGCTCCAAATTAAATAATTTTTTAAAAATTATTAGCTACTTTTTACCATTTAACTCTCACAACGATACAGTGCATTAACTCAGATTTAATTTATAAAACCAATTTTCCCTGAGACACTTGATTAAATTGCTGACGATCCGAGGTACATAGTGCAAGTTTGCAATTTCACATACTTTTATTAATTTATTGTAAAAATTAAAAATCCAAAATCACAGATATAGTTAAAGGGATCACTAATGTATCAATTAACTTACAAAAAAATACCAAATAATGTTTTGTGGATTATATTTTCAACTAAATATGGAGCATGTCTCTTAACATTCCGATCCGGGGTACTCTTCCCTTATTTGGCTAAAAAATAAAATAAATAAATGCATATTTTTCTTGCATATTTTATGATTTTTCGTGCATTTTTATGTCGCATATTTCGCAATTTTTTTGCATATTTTGGCCAGCTCTACTTAGGGTAAATGGTGGAAAGCGAGACACTTAAGAAAAAAATCAATTTCAAATGCTTTTTTAAACTGAATAAATAATTATTTTTTACCATTTTTTTATATCATGGGATTCTTTGACAAATATTTTAACAGAATCTTAGCAGTTGTTATTAAATATTGCAACCGAATAATCGGAAAATTCACGGTAATTAAAAAGTAACACATTTTGAAAAGATGGACAACATTTTGGAAAGTTGGACAAAAACTTTTGGAAAGTTGGACATAGTGATATTAATGACAAAATATCATTCAAAATATGTAGAAAATCAAATGTTGAGGGTTTTCTCTGTATACATGCACTTTTAATGGTAATGCTAATCACTCGTTTATGTCCGGGTAACAGTTGAGGAACGCTAATTACCAAGAACTTCCTGGACGTCCAACCAAAAAGAGGTTCTGTAAGTTTCACAGACGCCTCGCGCTGTCCAGCAAATATAGTTTTAAATCGGATGCAACTTCTTAGCAGATTTAGATACCTAATCCGGCCAGGTCCTTTTCCACTTCCTTCGGGAGTTCTATAGAGGCTCCTCTTTGTCTTTATCATGGATTTTTTGCGATATTTACTATCCATTCTGTAAGAAAAAGTGGTCTTCGGAATCTGGAAATCTTTGCAGGCTTTTCCAGGAGATTTTCTCCTTATCAGCTGCTAACTGCTGTTGCAACTATTTCTCCGGATCCTTAAGGATCTTTGTCGTTCTTGTTAACATGATTTCACTACACAAAACTACCAAATTCATTCACAAAATCAATTTGTCCAAGATTTCATAAAACTTGTTTTGAAAGCAACGCGAAATTGAATCACTTTTCTATCCTTTTTAAATGTAATATTTTACAAATATTTTTATTAACCTTTTAAATGGATGTATGTCCTTCGATTTTTACTACGGACTTCATAATATTTCACAAATTCTGCCGAAAAATCAAACAAAACACTTTGATATTTTCCTAGCAACTTCCCTAAGAAACAGAAAAAATTACAACTACCGTGTTAAGGTTATGAATATTACGCATGCAATACATTTTTTAAATTCTTCTTGCAAGTCACTCTTTGATTGTTTAATAACGACTTTTGCATTTTTAACTTCTCAAATAATCACAAAATTAGGTTTAATATTCTTTTTATCGAAAATTGAAATATTTAATTGATTTATTATCAAGTTTTTAAGGAGGTGTCTCACATTCCACACTGCTTTGTCCAACTTTCCAAACTGTCTCGCTTTAGACAAATTACCCTATAAGATATGAAAATAAAGTTACATCGCTCTGTTAATCTCAAGTAAATTTCGTTATTTTTGAATAGTTAGAAATGTCAAATATACCCCCCGAGCGTTCGAATTTAGAAGACTCTACTGTATAGTTGGATGTTCTAGAATCCCTTAAAATTAAGTACTTATTAAGTATATAATGTGTCAGCCGGGAACTTAATTAACTACTTAGTTAAGTCAGAGGAACCAACATAGAAGGAAAAAGTCGTTTTTCTGCTTTTGTAGTGGTAGTCGCCAACATTTGAAAAAGACGTCGCCAAGATTGCTTTTTAAAACCAATTTGTGAAGTTCAATTAATGAAATTTCACTAAAAATTGGTGTAAACATAAAGAAAATAGTTTTTAGAATTAGTTTTGTGACATAGAATTGGTTAAAAGGCATGATTTGATAGCAAAAATAGGCTAAATATGGCCAGCCCAGCGACTTTTGCAACATTTCATTCTTCGTGGAAAATTATGAAAATTATGTGGAAAATCGGTGATTTATGAATTGGAATAGAAAATTGGAGAGTTTTGGAAGCTCTTCTGGCTATTTATTTTTTGAATTCTCCGTGGAAAATCTTCTAAAAATTGCCTTGAAAAAGTGCTTACTTTGCTCGAAAAATGCACCCAATACGGTTCAGTTGTCAAATAGAAGATGGCGGACAGTGCCCTTTGGGACATTTCTCTTGATGTTTTCACGTCATTTTGCACGGAAGTAAGCAAATTCCCGTAGTTAATTCATCAAAAAATATTAAAGAAGTGGTCAGTGAAGTGATTTGTGGGAAAATTCTGTGAATTTTACTGTCTTTTCTTGTGTTTTTTTAGTGTGAAAACTGCCCTGGAAAATTGCCCTGCAGATCGTATTTGTCATCTGTTTTGGGGCTCTTGAGGGCTTTTTTAGACATCCTGATACTCTATCTTCTCGGGAAGAAGCCCTAGAAGTTCTAGGTAGCCTCCCAGAGAATCCGTGTACTGTTAGGAAGCCTTCCGGACACAGAAACTAATTCCATTATATGACCAGAAGTGTCATTGACTAGAAAGAAATTCCTTTTTGTCCTTCAAGAATTGTAAAAATTTCACATCTTTTGCACTGTAATTATTCTAGAATAGTTTCTTTTTCTTTGTAAAGGAAGAAGAGAATAAAAATGTTAGAAGAAAGATTAAAATTTTCCAATTTTCTATCAGTGTTCGTTAACCCATTGTCTTTTGGTCTCGAAAAAACCTGCAAATTTCACAAATTTATCACAATTATCATATTTTTTAACTTTATTAGCTCTCTCTCAACAAAGTTAGGCAAGAAGAATACCTAAAGAATAATCAAAATTCCTAAAAACATTAAAAAATAAATGCAACATCAGCCACTTTTTTTAGGGTGTCCAGATTTGAATGCAAAAATGACTTTTTCCTTTAGTAGTGGTTCCTCTGGTTAAGTACTTAATTGGGAGGATCACTGTGTAGCTTTTTGAATATTTTTTTCTTTTCTGTGTTTTCTGCTGCGGTGCATTTCTTTGTGTTTTCTCTCTCTCTCTCTCTCTCTTAGTCTCTTATTCTCTCTCTCTCTGTCGTGCTGGGTGAGTTAGGGAAGGGTTGGGGGATTGGGGCACCCTGCCCTAAGGAGAAGCATCTGAAAATTGTGACATTGAAAACGTTCAGCCGCACTTGGTCGCGGTCAGCGCTCTCCGATCGCGCGCGCGCCTTTTACTCTTGCCCTGCGCCATCGTCTTTGCATTTGTATTTGTGATTTGCACTCTTGCGGGGCCAAAGGGAATAAAATGAGAGCAAAAGAGAGAGAGAGAGAGAGATGGCATTTTTTGGCGGGAAAAAAGCCAACTCTCTTGAGAGCGCTCTCGAGAGAGTAAAGCGATGAGAAGGCATAGAGAGCGCAGAGAGCTATTCTCTCTCTCTCTCTGCGTTCATTTTATTTGCTCTCTTTTCTCCTTTTTTTACTCTCTTTCTCTCTCTTTCATTTTATATAAACTTTTTTTTTGTACACTTGCTACCATTGAAACAAAATGCGCGAGCTTTAAAAAAGCAGCAGCAGTCACTAACAGTCAGTCAGTTGATTCGCACATCTTCACTTGGACGGTTGAACATTTAATTGTCCTACGTGACTTTATTATTTTTTTTTTAACTTCTTAAAATTGAAAAATTAATTTGAATTTAATTTTTTAATTTTTTTTCCTCTTTCTTTTTCATTTTCTAACAAATTTTTTTAATTTAATATATTTTTTTTGTTGAATTTGTGAAAAAAGTGCCTTTTGGAGTGTTATAAAAAAAAAACATTCACAGTATGATAGTGATTTTGGTGGATTTTTGAGGTTAGGGCACCGATTACCCTTCGGTCCCGCATGGCCTACCCTTCTAAAAATTAGAAGAAGAAGAAGAAAGTGAAAGTGAAAAGACACAGACAAGAGTTAAAGTGCATTTTTGAGTGGTTTAGATAAATTCTAACCTAGAAAAAATTGCGCCAAAAACAAAAATTGGAGGAAAAAAAGTCATTTTGGATGTTTTTTTCTCATTTTTGGAATGGTGCATTGGGGTCCGTGGTTGAAAGATGTACTAATCCAATCTCTGACTGACCTCTCCTTCCCCCGTTCCTTCGTCCGTCCGGAATCTCCTAAGCCAGAGACAGACCCCTTAGTTGTAAGGTAAAACGTAAGGGAAAACTCGCAAGGATCTTCTCAAATTCAAATAAAAAAAAAAACGTTTTGTAACGAAGAAAGACACAAACAAAAAGGACAAGTAGAGATTGTAGGCCACGGACCCTTTGGTCGCCCATGCGCTGGACCCTCTTGCTAGCCCTGGTGGCTGTGGTGCATCCGGCGGCCGGTCAGACGGACAACACCATCCGCCGCCGGAGTGCCCTTCCGCCCGATGATGACTTCGATGAGGATTACAGCGATGAGGTCAGTCAGAGGCCACCGTGTAGCAGTTGTAGGGCACGTGAAGATCTCAAAATGGCCAGTTTGGAGTACATTAAGGCCTATGTACTGCACAATCTTGGCTTTGATCGTCCACCAAATCTTACCCATGTACCAAGGGTACCGGATTCCATTTATGCCAGTTTCTACAATGTCACAGCAGCCACAAGGCATGCCCTAGATCACGATGAGGATATGCTAGCTGATGCACCGGTAGCTGCATCAACTGAATATCAAAGTCATCCTGTTCCTGAGACACTCTACATTCTAGGCAGAGGTGAGTAGACAAAATATATCCGAAATATATCCAAAAATCACTTAGATCGAATCGAATAGAAACCGAAAAAAACACTTTGTTTGGTTGGTCCTCGATGAATACCTATACATCCGACTTCTAAATTTCAATACCTTTCCAAAAACCTTGACCTTCATTAATTAAAAATGGCGAATTTACCGGTGATTGGTTGGTCCTCGATGGAGACAGATGCAGCCGGATTTGAAATTTCAATACCTTTCCAAAAAGTCCAAATTTAAGCAAATCGGTTGAAAAATGAGCGCTCCAAAGTGGTTTACCTTTGTCCTTCAATAATTCAAAATGGCGAATTTCCCTGTCATTGGTATGTTCGGGAGAAATGTTCACCTGGACTACCTCTAAAACATATCCGAAAATTATTGAAAAAGCTTGGGCAGATTTTGAGAAAAACCAATAAAACACTTCTTTTAGGGAATTTAACTTATAGGAGATAATAAATTATTCAAAAATCGGTGCTTAACCGGTAGGTCCTTGATGGAGACCGATGCATCCGACTTCCAAATTTCAATACCTTTCGAAAAAGTCCAAATTTAAGCAAATCGGTTGAAAAATGGCCCCTCTAAAGTGGTTTACCTTTGGAGGGGTCATTACCTTTAATAATTCAAAATGGCGAATTATCCGGTCATTGGTATGTTTGGGAAAAATGTTCACCTGGACTACCTCAACAGCATATCTGAAAATCATTGAAAAAGCTTGGGCCGATTTTGAGAAAAACCGAAAAAAACACTTTTTTAGGAAAAATTAATTACAGGGGAAGTAAAATTATTCAAAAATCGGTACTTAGGGAAAAGGTTCGTAATTTTGAACAGTTTCTAAATTTGAACACTATAAATAAATATTTGTTCTTTTTGGAAGATTTTTTTAAATACAGTCAAGTGTGCCAATCCGGGCGCTTCGCTATGTGGATCATTTATTTGAGAAAAAGCAAAAAATAGGGTGTAGTATGTACTTTTGGCCACTTTAAGGTTTCATGTAAGGTAAAGTACCCTTTATTCGACCGGTTCCTCTATTCGACCGGTAGATTTATTTATTCAATTTAATTATATTTGCTATAATATTTTGTGTATGATCTAACATTAATAGGTCAATTATTCTTTAAACAATACGAATCAGTGACAAATTCATAGAAATTGATGAAATTCACCATAAAATATTCAAAAATTGACCCACCGGTCGAATAGAGGAACCCGGTCGAGTAAGGGTACTTTACCTTACTTGTAGTTTTTATAATTTTTATTTAAATAAAATGAAATTTTGTACAAAAAATACCTTAAAACCATTTCTTCCTATTAATCTAAGAGAATTCACAATTTTTATTTTTGGATATTTTAGTGAAAAATGAACTTTATGCAACTATGCATGATTCAGTACTTTTGACCACTTTGTAGACACTTATGGCCACTTGTTTCCAATAGAATTTTTAATAAAATAACAGAAGAAATAGTGTTCGAAAACTTTAACAAATACACAGTCTTTCCGTACAGAAGTAGATCTTGAAAAATTCGAAAATCTATTTGAAGATCCAAAAAAGAGACTTTCTTACTTCTTGATAATTCCGCAAGGTGGATGAGGTACATCCTGTTCGAATTTCGAAGTGCTCAAGTGTCAAAATGCGACGGTCTTCACATTTTTGTGAGGAAAAAAACAGAACAACGACGTTTACTGTTCTTGTCCTAGTATTTAATCACTCTATAATCACTGAGTAACTCTTTTGCGAGCTTTTTAGTGCGATATTTGATAAATTTTCCCCATGTTGTTCGAAAATTTAGTATGAAAATTCGAAATTGAATTTGAATTCTTCGAACATCAACGACATTTTGTGCAAATAGAGTTCCATTTACCTTTCATCCAAGACACTATTGGAGAATCAAAATCTACTTGTGATTAGGCTCAGTACAAGTCCTATTCTTATTTAACACCAATTTTATTTGATTATTTGAGTATTTTAAATGACTTCAAAATCAGTCAAATCGTCAGTTAAATCAGCATTTGTCGTAACTTCCTTTTGACAACTTTTCAGAAGACGAAATTTTCAGTTCAGCTTCATTTTTCTTAAAAATGAGCCCCGAATGCGATACTTTTGAGTCAAAATAATAAAAATGGCACTAATAAACTGTAAGTTAACTCGAGAAAATCTCTATAAAATTATTTAAAAGCTGAGATATTGAGATATAGCCGTAATATATAAAAGTTTCTTTTTCTTAAGTTCGTTTAATAAACAAAATTACGCTGATTCCAAATATGTATAGGGTAAGTTGCATAAATTGGAACAATTTCCAGATGCTCGAACTTTGATACAAGATTAAAGACATTATAAATACATTTTTCCCTGATGACATACATAAATTTGCTTCTTGATTCTTCTAGAATATTACCGTTTCATGGAAATTCTTGAAAAACAGTTTGAAAAGTTCTTAAATACAAGAAAAATACGTGAGTGCAAAACAATATAATTTGGACAGGGTGGGTACAAGTTGGACGTGGGAATTTTGACAATGCGTAGGGGAAGGTTGTGCAAGTTTAAAGATTTTTTACTAAATGCCATACAAACTGAATCAGTTATACCACTAGGGGTAAATCTTTTTCTTGGATATTTTAATTTTCTTGCTTTGCTCCTTTTCTTCTTTTATTTTGAGCCTTTCTTCCTGTTTCTGAAGTCTAATTCTTTTTTTTTCTTGCATAGCCTCTTCTTTTAGTTTTCTTTAATCATACGAATTGTCACAAAGCACTTCAAACATGAATTTAAAAACTCCATAGAATAATAATATTCAATTCAATTCAATTTATTTTCATCTCATTACGTCTTTTTACCCCCCCTTCCCATGCGTCCATCGCCGTCTTAGCGTTGATTCCAGTCTCCAGGACTAAACGATGGAAACGTCCTTTCACAGACTGTATGTTATTTGTTACAAAGTCATTGTTACAATTACATTGGGAATAGGCCAGACATAAGAGAGAGTAGTAAAACCACTTCCGAGCCAAAAGGCTGTTTGGAAAAGTGGGTGTTTTTTATACTAAAAAAAACTACAAAAAAAATTAACAAAAAAATATCAATAACTATTAACTAAAATAGCTAATCACCATAAAGCTGGGTCAAAAAAAGAGCCGGGAGTGAGGCACCACAAAAGTTCAAAAAGTCAAAAAAATTTCAAAAGTTCAGAAATCAGCACTTCACTAGAGAAACACCTCCTAATGCACATATCTAGAGTATAAAATGTCATTCAGAACTGGAACCCCACCATCTAGAAAATATCTAACTGCTTTTAAGTTCATTGGGTTCACTAATCTCCGGAGATTGTTGATAATGAGCGGCGCAAGGTAGTTGAAGAATCTCCTAAATGATTCAGAACGTGGTCTGGGCAACGTTAGCATACCAGCTCTTCTGGGATTACCTTCTCTCACAAAATATAGGTGGTCTCCACAATTCTTAAAGTAAAATGAGGACACTCTATATACAAACAGGCACTTGAACGGTAGAAGATTCCATAGTCTAAAAAGAGGACCCGAAGAGTGCCGCCTGTTGACAAACGACATAGTTCTGACTAAGGCTTTCTGAGAAACGGATATTGGGCGTAGATTGACATCAGCTGCACCACCCCAACACAGCAATCCATACCTCAATCTGGACTCTCCAATAGCACAGTAAAAAGCCCGTAACAGTTCAGGTGAGCAGGACGAACGCAGCCTGTAAAGTTGCCTGTTTAAACATTTGAGATCCTTACGCAGCATTGTCGTGTGTTCGCTCCACTTTAATTCGTTGTCCAGGAACATACCCAAATATTTATAATTTCGGACAAAATAAAGCTTTATGCACATTGGCGCACAACCAGCGCCGGAAATCCTCTCACAATTCCATGAATGAGCAATAACATGGTCACCATCTTCAGGACCTCTCCCTCCAAAGCTCATAGCTACCGATTTCTGACTCATAATCATTCTGTGGTAACACAGCCACCCACTTATGCGACTCAAATCAGACGCCATGTCGCCTCGAACCACAGAGCCACTAACTCCGCTATACACAAGAGCAATGTCATCCGCATAAGCAGTAACACTTCCAGCGAGATCCATGCAAAGCAGACTATTTATATAGATCAAAAACATTAAAGGGCCTAAAACGGATCCTTGAGGCACACCTGAGAGGCACTCAGCCGGGGTACTAATTCCATCCGGAAACACTCTGACCTGCTGGGACCTCCCACAAACATAAGATTCCAGCCATTTTAAAGGTACACCTCTAAAACCAGCCATCTCAAACTTTTCCAACAGTATCGCGTGATCCACAGTGTCAAACGCTTTGGTTAAATCGACGAATAAACTCGCTGTTTCCGCTGTGTGCTCATCATTGATTCCGTTCCAGAGAGCACCGGTAAACCTCAGCAAGGCATCCTCACAACCCCTTCGATACGACAATGTGCCAGCCTTTCAAATACTTTGGAAACTGAGGTTAAAAGAGAGATGGGCCTGTAGTTTGACATCGCCTCCCTATCACCCTTCTTGAAAAGTGGGAGCACCATAGCTTTCTTTAAATTCTCAGGAAAAATCCCAGAGCCAAAGGAGAGATTCACCAGATAAGTCAAAACATCCACAATGTTAAAAGCCACTCGCTTAAAAGAAGCAGCTGGAATACCATCAACGCCAGGAGCGCAGTTCTTGAGACCTTGTATCGTTTTAAGCACCAAATAATAGATACCTGTCCACCTTTGGGCGAAAGCATTACACCCGTTTCGTCAAGATTAAAGACGCGATCAGGAGGAAGTTCCAGAAGATCTTTGGATTTTAAATATTCATGAGTTTTCTCAAACCACTCAGTGGTAATACCAGCTCTTTGGGTTGTGTATGCTTCTGGTGTACGAAGTCTCAATTCTGGGTATCTGTTCAAAAAGCTCTTGAACCAAAGAGTATCCTGGCCTTCCATCGGTGAACTCGTTGACAATCTTGAACTTCTTACAAATAATTTGCACAGTGTTGAGGACTTTATCTTTTGTTATAGGATGCCACTTGTCACTGCATCCTAAAATCCATTCAACGATCTCATCTTCTATATCTTTTGGCAGCGTAGGAGGCCTTCCCCCAGAGCATTCTTCCGGACATTTCCCGGTCAGCTTATTAAAAAGTGTTGTTCTTGGCACCCCAAATAATACTGACACCTGACTTAGTGACTTTCCTTGACGAAAAGCTTCCTGTAATGTATTTATCTGAAATTGGGCGATAATTATAATCCCAGTCTCGTTGCCAAATTCAGGAAAAATTCAGCCAAATTCAGCGGAGCAATAAAACACGTGTGTTAGGTCTGGAATTTATTACAAGAGTGACATTTTCATTTTTCAACCCGACCGATCAACTCTTACAGCCTTTTCTCCTCACCCGTCTGACCTCATACACTACACTTCCAGTGCTTTGTTCACTTGGTCTTGAGTATAGGATTTGTACTTTTTCAATTGATTTGCCTTTTTACCCATCTGAAATAAAAAGAAAACCCCTGCAATACAATCGTATCTCCGGATGTCCAACTTGTCCCTTTTGCTCACGCTTCAAATAACCACTTTTTCTTCATACAGTTAGTAATTATATCAAATAAAACCATTACGTACCGTTAACTATCGAGATTAAACACTTTATTCCACTAAAATTTGCCAGAAATATTGAGAAATGTCAACAGAACCGAAAAACCAAAGTCACTCTTCTTGTGTGTTTTATTAGGAAAAAAATGGCCGATCGATGTATTTTTTCGACGGTGAAAAGTTACACTGTCAATTGAGGTGAGAATTTTATACGTTAAATCTTATTCATATGAATGGATTTTCACTTTATTTGCAGCACAAGGAACCAAATAATTAAACTATAACATAGAAAAAATATACTAATTAAAATTTAGTAGGGTGCATGCATTACATATGGCCACATTAAGAACATAATCTGCTTATAGCTGCTGACCTTTTTAATCAATTGAAGCAAAATTTTAACTGTAGGTTCTTTCATGTAGTTTCTTTCGATATATTCAAATGAATTTACAAAGAAAATCCGAAAACCGTCGGAAAATATGTGATTTCTCCGAGTATGTGAAATTCATAACTTGTGGCCTCTTTTACGAACTTATGGCCACTCGTGGAATAACTTATGGCCACAATTTTAAATGATATAAAACTGACTTAGTAATAAAATAATTTTAGTACAAAAGAAAAGTAAGGAATTTTAAGTAATATGATATTTTTTATTATTTATTTAAATGGTTTTTATAATAGTTTTTCAAAGCTTTTCGTCATAATTGACCACTGTACTATTAATAGTGATTCCCCTTTACGGTGACCGGTAATCCGGCTTTCGTGATTAGAAAAAAACATATTTGGCTGCATGAAGAGCCCACCTTACAATATCCTCATTTGTTTCCTTTCCTAGAGACACTGTGAAAGCCTCCGTGATGAAGTTTCTTCCGGAGACTTTATTGCAAAGTTTTACGTGAGGAATGTGGTACAACTGGAAGGACTGGAATAATCTGGTCGTGGTCAATTTATTCTCAATGTTTCTCAATTATCCTCGCATCCTCTGAGTTGGACTCTTAGGGCTCTTTTTTGTTGTTTTCTCTTATTTTTCATTGGTGTTGTTATCCTAAGAGAGGAAAAAGTTAGGTTATCTACAGCAAAATGCAAGTTCATGGGAAAAAATCAATGAGATCAGAGACAATATTCATTTGTAAGCAATTTTATATTACGATTTCAGCGCTTACCTTAAACTTTCATAGATATTTGCCAAAAAATTCTGATTCACTGAACCAAAACAATCCGATTGACAATTCTCCAAATCAAATTGCGATACATGTCGTGTGAGGGCAGCACGCGTTAAATGACGCGGCCACAAGTTAGTAATCTTATCAAATTCGTCATAACTTATGGCCTTGTCTTTATTAACCATTTATTGTTTCAAAAATCTTGAAAATCAAGTAAAGGTAGGAAATATATTTACTAAGGAAAGAAGTTTCGAAAAATACAACTAAATATTTGCATTTGAAGATATAGAATTTAGTCATTAAAAATTGTAAGATCGTTAATACATTTCTTAACGAATTGATGTATTTTTAATCATTAATGATTTTCGCAATATAAGTAATATTCTACCTGAATATAAAAGTAAATTAGTTCAAAAGTTTCGTTTAATGATAGCACATCAAATATTCCTAAATTTGTAGTTCCTCGAAATCAATTTATGAGAAAAAAATTGAAGATTTCTGTTAGGAGGCCACAAGTATAGACTGGCCATAAGTAATGCCGGCACCCTATTACATTTTTCCTGGAAATTACAAGTCACGTGAGCAAAAGAAGTTACGACAAATGCTGATTTACTAAAAATTTTGTATGGAAATTTGTCGTAACTTTCCCAAAAATGGAAGTTACGACAAATTCTGATTAATTTTTTTATTAATTAAGGGCACTTACGATAATTTTTGTTTAAAATAATTTTTATTGGGCTTATAAAAGTTTCTTTTTCACAAGTTCGTTTAATAAACAAAATTACGCTGATTCCAAATATGTATATATCTCAAAATCGCAAAAATGAAGTTACAATAAATTCTGATTTAACTGACGTAAATGTCACGATTCCCTGTAGCCGATCGGCCGCAAAGTTTCACAGTAACAGAAAATTCCCTGGAATTTGTCTTCTATTTTTCCGCGAGAGTTTCCGTGAAAATAAACGCTAATATTCCGCTTAGAATTCTGCGGAGTTATCAGCTTTTTTTCGCTTGGATTTCCTGGAAAAAAAGTCCGAGGAATTTTCTTGCGACATATCTGAGAGCATTCCCTGGAAATTGATTCAAAATTTCCTTTGAATATTCCGAGTATATTTTCTGATATCTTTCCGGCCAAGACTCCATGGAAGTAAACACGAAATTTCTGCAATTATTTTTCGCCCTAACGCTATAATTCTTGCGAGCTAAACATACTCAAATGAGCGATATGGTAGCAATATTTTCAATTCAAAAGTAGAACAACTGAGTGTTCGTCTGATAGATGAACACTCTTCAGGTTCTAAGCTGCCAATTGGCACTGATCGTCCATATTTGTTGATGTTTTTTTTCTGGAAATTCTCTACGAAAGTTCCACGAAATTTTTAATCATTTTTTGAAATTATTTTGAAGAAAAATATATTTAAAAATCCACTGGAAAAGTCGTGGAATTCCATAATATTAAACCACGGAAGCCTCTAAGGCCGTTGAATGGAAATTTCCACGGAGAATTTCTTAGAAATAAAGAGAATTTTTCCAAATTTTTAAAGGGCTAACTGCCGATTATACGTTAATAATCCATAGGAAAAGCCGTGGAAATATTCGTCAGAGAAAAGTCCATGGAAACTCGCGGACATTTCTTATTAGACGGTCCTATACAGAGTTCCGCAATTGTTCATGGAACACTAGAAAGAAATTTACCGTCAAATTCCATCTCGGAAGCTTACGTGGATTTTAAACGGTAAAATCCAGGGAATTCCACGTGGATTTTCAGCGGTAAAATCCAGGGAATTCCACCCGGATTTTTAGCGGTAAAATCCAGGGAATTCCACGTGGATTTTCAGCGGTAAAATCCAGGGAATTCCACGTGGATTTTTAGCGGTAAAATCCAGGGAATTCCACACGGATTTTTAGCGGTAAAATCCAGGGAATTCCACGTGGATTTTAAACGGTAAAATCCAGGGAATTCCACGTGGATTTTCAGCGGTAAAATCCAGGGAATTCCACGTGGATTTTTAGCGGTAAAATCCAGGGAATTCCACACGGATTTTTAGCGGTAAAATCCAGGGAATTCCACGTGGATTTTAAACGGTAAAATCCAGGGAATTCCACGTGGATTTTCAGCGGTAAAATCCAGGGAATTCCACGTGGATTTTTAGCGGTAAAATCCAGGGAATTCCACACGGATTTTTAGCGGTAAAATCCAGGGAATTCCACGTGGATTTTTAGCGGTAAAATCCAGGGAATTCCACGTGGATTTTTAGCGGTAAAATCCAGGGAATTCCACGTGGATTTTTAGCGGTAAAATCCAGGGAATTCCACGTGGATTTTCAGCGGTAAAATCCAGGGAATTCCACACGGATTTTCAGCGGTAAAATCCAGGGAATTCCACACGGATTTTTAGCGGTAAAATCAGCGGACATGGCAGAAAAGGCTGCTGGAAATCCAGTGAAATCGCTGCGGCCGTTGGCTATAGGGTTGTTTTTACTAAAATGAATGGCCAAAAGTACTGACACAGCTGAAAGAAGTAACCTCTTTTGGTCACATCCGATTTTCATTGAATTTGTTAGAAAATCTTATTAAGGATGATATCACAATAAAATTTAGTTATTTAAGAAATGAACTTTCAATGAATAACATCAAATATTTTCATCAAAAATATGAAATAATGCAAAACAATTTCTTTTAACATTTAACAAGTTTCTTAAGAATCCCATGCTTTTTTTTTAAGTGATTCTTTACCTTATCGAGAATATGATTTTCTGATTCGTTATATTAGAGGTCACGAAATAAGACCCATTTTCCTGTTCTAAATAAACTCATAAGGTAAAGTACCCTTTATTCGACTGGTAGATTAATTTATTCAATTTAATTATATTTGCTATAATATTTTGTGTATGATCTAACATTAATAGGTCAATTTATTCTTTAAATAATACGAATCAGTGACAAATTCATAGAAATTGATGAAATTCACCATCAAATATTCAAAAATTGACCCACCGGTCGAATAGAGGAACCCGGTCGAGTAAGGGTACTTTACCTTAATTGCCTTACAATGCAATTTTACTTTAGGTGACCGAAAGTGCTTACATGGCCAAAAGGACTGACTCTACCCTAGTATTTTTATCCATTGAAATAAGTGAGTGTAATCGACTCATTTCAATCTTGTGCCAGCTGGGTTCTTCAATAAAAAATTTTCTACTCAGTGATATTTTCGCTAATGATCAGTTAGTTGATTGATAATATTTATTGTTTTTTTTTCCTTGTGAAAAAAGTATTTTAAATCCAAAGATTTAATTAAAAGTGAATTAGCGAAAAGGTGACCCAATTAGGGCATGTTGACTTATTTCAGTATTATCATTATTTTACAAAATTTCTTTTATATTTTTGACAATTTTTTTTAATATTGCTTTTCTGAATGAAACACTGCCCAAGCAGCAATTTTTTCTTAAAATGGTCTTGTAGAATTCCCTAAGTGAGGCACTATAGAACTAAAAATCTTTTTATTTACTTATAACGCTCTTGGTTCCATCACTGAGATTACTATAAGTAAAGTGGCGAACTCTTAAGGATCTTAAGAGCTGCTATAGGAATTTCCATAGAAAATTTTCACTTTAAGTCTTTTAAAAGTGCACTAAAAGACTTGTCTAATACTTGGTTCTATAAGGCAGCTATTTTGCTTCTTGGGTGATTAATTCTATGGATTTAGAAGATGTAAAAAAGAATGTTATCAGTCCAAAAATAAGCGTTTAAGTAGCACTCTACGGAAAATGATCCAGTTACCCCACCTTACTATATACAGTGCCCGCTCTCTAATCCGGATCGGCGTAATCCAGTCGAGTTATCGACGGTTACATTTAAAATCATTTTGAGGTTATGTATGCACGAGTATTCAGCAATGAAAATGAATTATCCTGTGATAAACAAAACTTGTAGAACGTCTTACATCTAACCTTCGAAAAGCCAATAGAATCTGATTTGGTGTATTTTTTGTCTCTATGAACAATAGGGACAAAACTAGCTAAAAAAATTTAAGTAATTTTTCTGACGATACCAATGACTGATAATGTTCAGTCTAAAGAGAAATATTATGTTTGAGTATTGTAGTTACTTTTTCCAAAACGGTTTTGCTTTAAAAAAAAATTCGAAGTATAAAATATAATTAAAATTAATTTTCATTATAAATACCTGGAGACTTACAAAAAAATATCCTAGATGCCTTCAACCTTCTACTTTACAATTATGTACAGACATAAGAAAAAAAATAACTTTAGGTAGTAAGGAAAAATTATTTTCTTTATGGGACACCGGTGTTCCAATTGTCCTTAAAGGGTAAATAAAAGAAGTATAATAGCATAGAATTTATTAATTATGTCTTTTTTTTTAAATTCTTTAAAACTTAATAAGTACTTAATTTAAACTGTGTACCTTTTACTTTGTCATTTAAGCTGTTTTTATTTATTTATTTATTTTATTTTTTTTATTTATTTATAAAAGCTGGATTATTTGCAGTGGGATTGGATTTTTTTGAAATAATTCACAAAAATAAAATGCCTAGAGAATAATTTTGTCAATTCGCTGAGAAGTTTCTCATCTCAAATGGATTTGTGAGCCTTTGGGATTGGATTATTTCCAGTGGGATTGGATTTTTAAACCAGAAATCACAAGAATTGAGTAAATAGAAGCTTTTTCTCTTCAAATTTTCCTCTAAAACAACTTTGGGATTCATTGGGATTGGACTAATTGCAGTGGGATTGGGTTTCTTTTGGATGAAATATCCCAAGAATATATCAATCAGGCACTGTCTTTAAAATATTTTGTAGTAATTTGCACATAAACAGAAAGAAAGTGAAACAATGGGCAGTGCAGGATTTTTCTTAAAAACAAAAATCTGTACTAAAATGTCAAAAAAATAACAATGTAAATTTTAGTACATGCTAAATTCAATAATATCCCTTTTTCTTGGGATTGTACTAAAAAAAAGTAATTCTTCACAGAATATTTATTTATTTATTTTGACGTTTCATTATTTACATATTTTTATATATTTATTCAATAAATTCTTTTTATTTTAGTGTATTAACTGTTTTTTTTTAAACACAAAATGAATATAATTATATTAAAATATATCTCCCCCTTGGATTTCATACAAATACTTTTTTTTAAAATAAATTTGCATGGGTTAATAACAACATTATGCAGTGGGATTGGATCTCTAAAAGTGATTTTACAAAAATTCAACAGAAAAAATCAATCCCACTGGAAATAATCCAATCCCAATGAATCCCAAAGGTGTTTTGGAGGTGAAATTGAAGAGAAAAGCTTATATTTGTTCTGTACTTGTGATTTCTGGCTCAAAAATCCAATCCCACTGCAGTCAATCCAATCCCAAAGGCTCACAAAACCATTTCATATGAGAAAATATCGAGAAAATTGACAAAATTAGTCTCTAGGTATTGTATTTTTGCGAATTATTTCCAAAAAATCCAATCCCACTGCAAGTAATCCAATCCCAATGAATCCTAAAAGTGTTTTGGAGGAAAATTTGAAGAGAAAAAGCTTCTATTAATTCAATATTTGCAATTTCTGGCTCAAAAATCCAATCCCACTTAAATACTGTGAATCCCAAGAGCATTTTAGAGAAGAAACCCAAAAGAAAACCAATCCCAATGCAATAAACCCAATTACAAAGGTGTTTTAGAGGAAAAATTGAAGAGAAAGAGCCTCTATTTATTCAATTCTTGTGATTTCCGGTTTAAAAAACCAATCCCACTGCAAATACTCCAATCCCAAAGGCTCACAAAACCATTTGGGATGACAAATTTTCCATTAATTTGACAAATTTAATCTCTAGGCATTTTATTTTTGTGAATTAGTTTAAAGAAACCCAATCCCAATTTAATTAATCCAATCCCAGTGAATCCCAAAGGTAAAATACTGCAAATTCTGCATTGGGATTGCCTTTTTGCAACAAATTCTACAAAAACTTGACAGAGAAAACCAATCCCACTGGCAATATTCCAATCCCAAAGGCTTACAAAACCATTTCAGATAAGAACATTTTCAAAAAATTGACAAAATTAATCTCTATGCATTTTATTTTTGCGAATTATTTGAAAGAAACCCAATCCCAATGCAATCAATCCAATCCCAAAAGGATCTTAAATGCGAAAACACTTTGAAAGATCTACAAAAATTAAGTGAAATTGGATTTCTGCACCAAATAACTTTTTTGAACTTGACTTTCTTCAACTCAAATTCACAAAAATAAATCATTAGGAATTTTGAATGCCTTTTTTTTCAATAATAATAAATAAATGGGATTGATTGGGATTGAATTAACTGAAGTGGGATTGGTTTCTTTTACCGAAAATTGCCAAATTGTGTAATTTGAGAAATTGATTTGGGTTTCTAGATGATCTAGACTATATTTTTGAGGCAAAAAGGCTCAAGCAAAGAATATTTAGAGCCTCTCTTGATTTTTCCCTCGAAGAAAAAAAGCCTTTAGGATGCATTGGGATAGGATTAACTGAAGTTGGATTGGTTTATTGTGCTGAATTTTTGTGAGTTCTAATGGAAAAATCCAATCCCAATGCAGAATTTTCACAAAATAACAAAAATTTGGATCTTCTTTTAGTGGTTTTCCTAATAAAATTCCTTTGGGATTGACTGGGAATGGGTCTTTAGACAGAATTCACAAGAAAATTAATCTAAAAGAATTTACATTTCTTTTTCAATTTTGGAATTGAACGTATTGGGATTGGTTTTTTTTACCGAAAAATCCTACATTGTCGCATTTTACTCATTTTGCACCAAGATTCTGCTCTGGGATTGGACTTTTACGGCTATATATTCTAAGTTTTTTGGATTAACTTCAACTTTTGCCTCTAAAATCCTCTTGGGATTCATTGGGATTGAGTTAACTGATGTGGGATTGGTTTATTTTTTAATCTATAAATGGCACATTGTGTTATTTCACTGATTGACTGAATAAAGGTACCTTTTAAATGCTTTTGGGATTCATTTGAACGCTATGGGATTGGTTTTTCTTCGTATTCTTTCGTTTTAAATATTTTGAACATTCATTGGGATCTACTTGAAGGTTTGGGATGGTTCTTTTTTTTTTGTTTTTTTAAAGAATAATGAAACAGTCTCTCATTTGACTTAGTAATTGAGTATTTACTCTTCTCTAAAATGCTCTTGGGATTCACAGGGTTTAAGTGGGATTGGATTTTTGAGCCAGAAATTGCAAATATTGAATAAATAGAAGCTTTTTCTCTTCAAATTTTCCTTCAAAACACATTTGGGATTCATTGGGATTGGATTATTTGCAGTGGGATTGGATTTTTTTTTAAATAATTCACAAAAATAAAATGCATAGAGAATAATTTTGTCAATTTGCTGAGAAGTTTCTCATCTCAAATGGATTTGTGAGCCTTTGGGATTGGATTATTTCCAGTGGGATTGATTTTTTCTGTCAAATTTTTGTAGAATTTGCTGCAAAAATGCAATCCCAATGCAGAATTTGCAGTGTTTTACCTTTGGTATTCACTGGGATTGGATTTATTGCATTGGAATTGGTTTTCTTTAATATAATTCGTTAAAATAATATGCCTAGAGATTAATTTTGTCAATTTTCTGAAAAATTTCTCATCTGAAATGGTTTTCTGAGCCTCTGGGATTGGACTAATTGCAGTGGGATTGGGTTTCTTTTGGATGAAATATCCCAAGAATTGAATATAAAATAGAGGCCATTGACTCCATTAACTCTTTGAGTGTCACAGGATCCTGGAATCCATAGGAAGTCTTTGTTTTCTCTTTTTTTTTTTGGATAGAATTTACATAGATATCCCTTTTACATTGGGACTTTGGATTCCTAGCAAGTGCGTGCCCCACGACCGTAGCTAAAATCCAAGAAAAGTATGAGGGTACTGAGAAAGAACACACAGAAAAAAAAACAGCAACAAAGGAGGGAATATAGAATAATGTAAAACGAAAAAAAATAAAAAATAAAAATAAAAATAAAAAAAAAAACAGCAGAGACAAGAGACCAAAATAGCTACATGATATGCCCTCTCCAATTCTCCCAACATTTTGCGCGCACAGAGAATTGTTGCCTGGAAAATTTCTCGTCTCGCATTTCATCATTTGCCAATAATTCTCCTTTTAACACTTTTTCTTTTTACAGTGCACAGCAAAAGTGTCAAGTCAAAAAAGTGCCAGAAAAAAGAGCACCAGAGAAAAAAAAACAGAAGCAAAAAAAAATTAATTTAGTTATCATTTGCATTTGAAGTTAATCTTTAACCTTCTGTTTTTTTTATTTAAACTTTTCGGTCGAATTTTAATCAGTTCAGTTAATTGGGAGCAATGGTCACCTAAAATACTGCAAATTCTGCATTGGGATTGCTTTTTTGCAGCAAATTCTACAAAAATTTGACAGAAAAAATCAATCCCACTGGAAATAATCCAATCCCAATCAATCCCAAAGGTGTTTTGGAGGTGAAATTGAAGAGAAAAGCTTGTATTTGTTCTGTACTTGTGATTTCTGGTTTAAAAATCCAATCCCAATGCAATAAATCCAATCCCAAAGGCTCACAAAACCATTTCATATGAGAAAATATCGAGAAAATTGACAAAATTAGTCTCTAGGTATTGTATTTTTGCGAATTATTTCCAAAAAATCCAATCCCACTGCAAGTAATCCAATCCCAATGAATCTTAAAAGTGTTTTGGAGGAAAATTTGAAGAGAAAAGGCTTCTATTAATTCAATATTTGGAATTTCTGGCTCAAAAATCCAATCCCACTTAAATACTGTGAATCGCAAGAGTATTTTAGAGAAGAAACCCAAAAGAAAACCAATCCCAATGCAATAAACCCAATTACAAAGGTGTCTTAGAGGAAAAATTGAAGAGAAAGAGCCTCTATTTATTCAATTCTTGTGATTTCTGGCTCAAAAATCCAATCCCACTGCAGTCAATCCAATCCCACTGCAATTAATCCAATTCCAAAACCGTATTTCAGGTAAAATTGAAGAGAAACAGCCTCCATTGGTCAAATACTTGTGATTTATGGTTTAAAAATCCAATCCCACTGAAAATAAGTCAATCCCAAAGGCTCACAAAACCATTTCAGATGAGAAAATTTCCAGAAAATTGACAAAATTAATCTCTAGATATTTTATTCTTTCGAATTATTTGAAAGAACACCAATCCCAATGCAATTAATGCAATTCAAATGAATCCCAAAGGTAAAATACTACAAATTCTGCATTGGGATTGCGTTTTTGCAGCAATTATTTTACCTTTGGGATTCATTGGGATTGGATTAATTGCAGTGGGATTGGGTTTTCTTGAAATTATTCATAAAAATAGAGTCACTAGAAATGAAATTTGTCAACTTGATGAAAATTTTCCAATCTGAAATGGTTTTGTAAGGCTTTGGGATTGGATTAATTTCCGTGGGATTGGATTTTTAAGCCGGAAATCACAAGTATTTGATAAATAAAGGCTGTTTTTCTTCAATTTTTTCTCTAAGACACCTTTGGGATTGGGTTTATTGCTTGGGATTGGGTTTCTTTTGGGTTTCTTCCCTAAAATTCTTTTGGGATTCACAGGGTTTAAGTGGGATTGGATTTTTGAGCCATAAATTGCAAATATTGAATAAATAGAAGCTTTTTTTCTTAAAATTTTCCTCCAAAACACTTTTGGGATTCATTGGGATTGGATTATTCGCATTGGGATTGGTTTGTCTTGAAATAATTCACAAAAATAAAATGCCTGGAGATTAATTTTGTCAATTTTCTGAAAATTTTCTCATCCCAAATGGTTTTGTAAGCCTTTGGTATTGGATTATTTGCAGTGGGATTGGATTTTTGAACCTAAAACCACAAGAATTGAATAAATAGAGGCTCTTTCTCTTCATATTTTCATCCAAAACACCTTTGGGATTCATTGGGATTGGATTATTTATTGCGGATTTGGTTTTTTCTATTGTATTTTTGTAAAATCACTTCTAGAAATCCAATCCCACTGCAGAATTTCGTGGAAAATCCAATCCAAAAATCCAAAAAATACAAAATTGCAAAGAAAATGCCAATATCTCCTGGAAAAATCGTAGGATTTCTGTTGGATTTCCATTGGACAGAGTTAAGTTCCCAATTTAGACAATTTACCGCTCTATGGCGGTTTTTTTTTTGATCTTCTTCTTCTTCTACTTTTTTTTCTGTGGAATAGAAAAGAAAAGTGGGTGAGACGCCGACGTGTCTGGTGGAAATCGACAATTACTGACGCACTTGGCGAGGTCGGTGTGCACTTTTGGTGCGCAATAGAGCCTATTAATAGCCATAGACGTCTCGACGTCTGTCTGTGACGTCAAGATGCGTCGTCTATGATGGGTTTTTCAACAAAGGCAATAAAAAGGGAACAACATTTCTCGCAATTTTATGCCTTTCTTAAGAAAATCCTTTCCTATTTAAAAATTGTGGGAGCGCGCAAAATAATCGCAAATGAAGAAAACCGGCTGTAAATGTATTAGGCGTTGCATTGAAAAAGCAACAAAATTTTTGTATTTGAACAAAAAAAAATATAGAATAATTTTTATTAAAAAAAAAAAGCTCAAGAGATAAGATTAGTTGCTATCGCACGACTTTTGTCTCCTCCACCGTCATAAGCACGCTTCCATTTGGCATCCATGTGGACACGTCAACATTGGCGCATTGGGGAGCTCAAGCACACAAAAGCCAATATTAAACAACATACCAACAAACATAGAAGGCATCAAAAATTAAAAAAGAAAAAAAAAGAAACAAGGAACAGAGGAGCAGGAATAAATAAAATAAAATTAAAAATAAAGAACAAAAAACGAACAAAAATACCAAGAGAAAAAAAAACGCGCCAAGTTGTGCACAGAGAGAAAGAGAGAAAACAGAAAGATTGACAATGGCCAACATAGAGCATTTGAGAATAAATATTAATAAACAGTGTAGAGCAAAATCAGTTCACTACTTTTCTTGAGCATTTTATCAGAATTCTACATAAAATTTTGGCGGAAAAAATCAATCCCACTGGAAATAAGCCAATCCCACTGCGATTAATCCAATCCCAAAGGTGTTTTGGAGGAAAAATTGAAGAGAAAGAGTCTCTATTTATTCAATTCTTGTGATTTCTGGCTCAAAAATCCAATCCCACTGCAGTCAATCCAATCCCACTGCAATTAATCCAATTCCAAAACCGTATTTCAGGTAAAATTGAAGAGAAACAGCCTCCATTGGTCAAATACTTGTGATTTATGGTTTAAAAATCCAATCCCACTGAAAATAAGTCAATCCCAAAGGCTCACAATATCATTTCAGATGAGAAAATTTTCAGAAAATTGACAAAATTAATTTCCAGGCATTTTATTTTTGCGAATTATTTGAAAGAAACCCAATCCCAATGCAATCAATCCAATCCCAATGAATCCCAAAGGTAAAATACTGCAAATTCTGCATTGGGATTGCGTTTTTGCAGCAAATTCTACAAAAACTAGGCAGAAGAAAACCAATCCCACTGGAAATAATCCAATCCCAATGAATCCCAAAGGTGTTTTGGTGGAAAATTTTAAGAGAAAGAGCCTCTATTTATTCAATTCTTGTGATTTTTGTTTTAAAAAACCAATCCCACTGCAGTTAATCCAATCCCAATGAATTTCAAAAGCATTTTGAAGGTAAAATTGAAGAGAAAGAACCTCTATTTATCAAATACTTGTGGTTTCTGGTCTAAGAAACCAATCCCACTGCGATTTATCCAATCCCAAAAGTGTTTTAGAGGAAAAATTGAAGAGAAAGAGCCTCTATGTGTTCAATACTTGTAATTTCTGGTTTAAAAATCCAATCCCACTGGAAATAATCCAATCCCAAAGGCTCACAAAACCATTTGGGATGACAAATTTTCCATTAATTTGACAAATTTAATCTCTAGGCATTTTATTTTTGTGAATTAGTTTAAAGAAACCCAATCCCAATTTAATTAATCCAATTTCAATGAATCCCAAAGGTAAAATACTGCAAATTCTGCATTGGGATTGCGTTTTTGCAGCAAATTCTACAAAAACTAGGCAGAAGAAAACCAATCCCACTGGAAATAATCCAATCCCAATGAATCCCAAAGGTGTTTTTGAGGAAAATTTGAAGAAAAAAAGCTTCTATTTATTCAATTCTTGTGATTTCTGGTTCAGAAAACCAATCCCACTGCAGTTAGTCCAATCCCAATGAATTTCAAAAGCGTTTTGAAGGTAAAATTGAAGAGAAAGAACCTCTATTTATCAAATAATTGTGGTTTCTGGTCTAAGAAACCAATCCCACTGCAAATAATACAATCCCACTGCGATTTATCCAATCCCAAAAGTGTTTTAGAGGAAAAATTGAATAGAAAGAGCCTCTATGTATTCAATACTTGTATTTTCTGGTTTAAAAATCCAATCTCACTGGAAATAATCCAATCCCAAAGGCTCACAAAACCATTTCAGACGAGAAAATTTTTAGAAAATTGACAAAATTAGTCTCTTGGTATTTAATTTCTGTAAATTATTTCCAAAAAATCCAATCCCACTGCAAATAATCCAATCCCAATGAATCCCAAAGGTGTTTTGGAGGAAAATATGAAGAGAAAGAGCCTCTATTTATTCAATTTTTGTGATTTTTGGTTTATAAAACCAATCCCACTGCAGTTAATTTAATCCCAAAAGTGTTTTGAAGGAAAATTTGAAGAGAAAATGCTTTTATTTATTCAATATTTGCATTTTTTGGCACAAAAATCCAATCCCACTGCAGATAGTCCAATCCCAATGAGTCCCAAAAGCATTTTACTGTTAAAATTGATAAAAAATTTAAGCTCTACATGTAATATTTTTATTGATTAACATCTAAATATCCAATCCCACATTGATATTTGCAGTTAGCAGAATGCGTCATGGTCGTAGGCAACCAGATATTCTTCATTTTCACATCTCACCCATGACACACACCACAGTTCAGCGTGCCGTGCTACATGTTTACGTGCACGGTGAAGTATGGCTGAAGCGTCATGTTAATCACGATCTAACTAGTCTCCAACACCGTCCAAACATCACCGTGACCGCCCATCGGATTGTTCGGAGTCAAATTCAGCCATCGGATACACTTCATTCACGTGCAGAAGGTGCCACTGTGGTAAATCTAGATGCCGGATTGGGCTCAACAATCAGCATAGATGTCACACAACTTGTGATAGATTGGTACAACAATCCACAGACAAATTATGGGCTATTTTTGAAAATGCACGAACCATGGATGAGACAACTACTGTTACTTGATGATCCAGGAGGAAAAAATGTAAGAATTATGCTCAATATTGTTTTAATTCTTCTTATTAAGTTCATTAAAAACAAGAATTTGCCCAAAAAAGCCAATCCCAATGCACTCAATACAATCCCAATGGATCCCAAAGGTAAAATACTGCAAATTCTGCATTGGGATTGCTTTTTTGCAACAAATTCTACAAAAACTTGACAGAAAAAACCAATCCCACTGAAAATAATCCAATCCCAATGAATCCCAAAGGTGTTTTGGAAGTGAAATTGAAGAGAAAAGCTTGTATTTGTTTTGTACTTGTGATTTCTGGTTTAAAAATCCAATCCCAATGCAATAAATCCAATCCCAAAGGTGTTTTGGAGGAAAAATTGAAGAGAAAAAGCCTCTATTTATTTAATTCTTGTGATTTCTAGTTTAACAAACCAATCCCACTGCAAATAATCCAATCCCAAAGGCTAACAAAACCATTTCAGATAAGAACATTTTCAGGAAATTGACAAAATTAATCTCTATGCATTTTATTTTTGCGAATTATTTGAAAGAAACCCAATCCCAATTTAATTAATCCAATCCCAATGAATCCCAAAGGTAAAATACTGAAAATTTTGCATTGGGATTGCGTTTTTGCAATTTCCTGTGTTCCTGTGTGAAATGTTGTCAATTTCCTGAAAATTTGGAAAATTTTCTCATCTGAAATAGTTTTGTAAGCCTTTGGGATTGGATTATTTTCAGTGGGATTGGATTTTTGAACCAGAAATCACAAGTATTGAATAACTAGAGGCTCTTTCTTTTCAATCTCTGAAACACCTTTTGGGATTCATTGGGATTGGGTTTATTGCATTGGGATTGGGTTTCTTTTGGGTTTCTTCTCTAAAATGCTCTTGGGATTCACAGGGTTTATGTGGGATTGGATTTTCTGAGCCAGAAATTGCAAATATTGAATAAATAGAAGCTTTTTCTCTTCAAATTTTCCTCCAAAACACCTTTGGGATTCATTGGGATTTGATTTTTTGGAAATAATTCACAAAAATAAAATGCCTAGAGATTAATTTGGTCAATTTTATGAAAATTTTCTCGTCTGAAAGAGTTTTATAAGCCTTTGGGATTGGATTTATTGCAGTGGGATTGGATTGTTTTCAGTGGGATTGGATTTTTAAATCAGAAATCACAAGTATTGAACACATAGAGGCTCTTTCTCTTCAATTTCACCTTCAAAACACCTTTGGGATTCATTGGGATTGGATAATTTTCAGTGGGATTGGTTTTTTCTGTCAAGTTTTTGTAGAATTTGCCGCAAAAACGCAATCCCAATGCAGAATTTGCAGTATTTTACCTTTGGGATTCATTGGGATTGCATTATTTCCAGTGTGATTGGTTTTTTTCTGTTTTATTTTAGAGAAATAACTTCTAAGAATCCAATCCCACTGCAGAATTTCAAGGAGAATCCAATCCGAGAGATATTAAATGCGTTTTTTGTGTTTTTTGTTCTTCTTCAAAATGAAGGTACCCTACATTGAAATAGTGACAAAGGATCGTCGACATCGTCGCCCGAAACGTTCAACGAGTCTGACATGTCGTGAGAATGAGAATGAAACCCGATGCTGTCGATATCCCTTGGTTGTGGACTTTGATAAATTCGGCTGGGACTGGGTGATAGCACCAAAGCAGTACGATGCCAATTACTGCTCTGGCGAATGCTCAATTAACTTTTTAACACGATATGGACATACGCATGTGATGCAATTGGCTAGTTCAGCTCAAGCATGTTGTTCACCGAGAAAGATGGCACCACTGACACTTCTCTACTTCAATCCACAAGAACAAATAGTCCATACAACACTCCAAAATATGATTGTACAGATGTGTAGTTGTTCCTGAGTTACTTAAGCGAAAGAGAAAAAAGAAAAAAAAAACAAATTTATAAAAAAAAATGAGCTAGCGCGATCTCCATCGAATCGAAGACACCCTCCTTTTTTTTCACCATTAGCAAAGACACACTCCTTCCTCAAAAACTTCCCAAAAAATACCTTCTTTTCCCACAAAAACCACAAAAAAAAACCCATCGTAACCTACTTTTTTTCGTCACTAGTGCAACGAAATCGTAGATTTTGTTTATTATTATTAATTATTATTTTATAAAAAAAAAACAAACTTTTAATTATAGATTCATTTAGTGTTTAAAAAACCTTCAAATAAGCATTTTTAGTAAGGACACATTTCCCAAAAAAATGTTTTTGGGATTAAAATTAATTTAAAAGTCGAATAAAAAAAAAAGAGAAAAAAAAGATGGAAAGATCAACCTTGGACACATCGAAATTTAGGCAAAATTATTAATAATTATATATATATATATATTTTTCCTAAGGTAAATGTACGACGGTTTAGTACTAAAAACTAGTCAAATGGAGGATAAAACAAAATGTGTTGAAATTTAGAGAGAGAGAGAAAAAGAGAAAAAAGAGAATACAGAAATGTGTACTAAATGTTTTAGTACAATATTTAGTACACCCAAAAATTTATTAACAGAATGAGAATATTTTTTCTGGGCGATGTAGAATAATTTAGTACACAAAAACAACTTTGTTTCCCTCCTTTTAAACATTTACAGAGAGAGAGAGAAAAATACAGAAATGTGTACTAAATATTTTAGTACATGCGAAAATTAATTTACACCCTGAGAATTTTTTTCTGGGCAATGTAGAATAATTTAGTACACAAAAAAACGCTTTATTTCCCCTTTTTAAACATTTACAGAGAGAGAAAAAAATACAGAAATGTGTACTAAATATTTTAGTACAATATTTAGTACATGCGAAAATTCATTTGCACCCTGAGAATTTTTTTCTGGGCAATGTAGAATAATTTAGTACACAAAAACAATTTTGTTTTCCCTTTTTAAACATTTACAGAGAGAAAAAGTGCAAAAAGAAAATACAGAAATGTGTACTAGATATTTTAGTACATGTGAAAATTCATTTATACTCTGAGAATTTTTTTTTTGGGCAATGCAGAATAATTTAGTACACAACAACAACTTTGTTTTCCCTTTTTAAACATTTACAGAGAGAAAGAGGGCAAAAAGAATATATAGAAATGTGTAATAAATATTTTAGTACAATATTTAGTACATGAGAAAATTTATTTACACCCTGAGAATTTTTTTCTGGGCAATGTAGAATAATTTAGTACACAAAAACAATTTTGTTTTCCCCTTTTAAACATTTACAGAAAGAGAAAAAATGCAGAAATGTGTACTAAATATTTTAGTACAATATTTAGTACATGCGAAAATTCATTTGCACCCTGAGAATTTTTTTCTGGGCAATGTAGAATAATTTAGTACACAAAAACAATTTTGTTTTCCCCTTTTAAACATTTACAGAGAGAAAAAAGTGCAAAAAGAAAATACAGAAATGTGTACTAGATATTTTAGTACATGTGAAAATTCATTTACACTCTGAGAATTTTTTTTTGGGCAATGTAGAATAATTTAGTACACAACAACAACTTTGTTTCCCCTTTTAAACATTTACAGAGAGAAAGAAGGCAAAAAGAATATGTAGAAATGTGTACTAAATATTTTAGTACAATATTTAGTACATGAGAAAATTTATTTACACCCTAAAAAATATTTTTTGGGCAATGTAGAATAATTTAGTACACAAAAACAACTTTATTTCCCTCCTTTTAAACACTCAACAGAGAGAGCAAAAAAATCGCAAAAATATATAATGTACTAATTTTTTTAGTACGAAATTTAGTACATGCAAAAAATTATACAGCGAGAATCTTCCTTTATTTGGGTAACATAGAATAATTTAGTACACTTTAGGTTACAGAGAGAGAGAGAGAAGAAAATATAGGAAATCTAAGGTGTACTAAATTGCATACTGTATATTTTTAGTACATACCAAAAAATTAATTGTCAAACAAATTTCATTCTCCATTGAAAAGCATGGAAATAAAATAATTGGACCATTATGCAGCAAGAATAAATTTTTACTAAATTGCCATTTGCCATTTTAGTACAACGAATTAATCACAGTACTCCTCTGATTTTTTTTTTTAATAGTTCAACTAATTTTCTCTCTTTTGCCAAATTTACTGGAGAAAGAGAAATGCAGAGTGTATATTTTAGTACATTATAAAATTATTATTTATTTATTTTTTGTTTTGTTAAATGAACTTTCTTAAAATGTACTAAAAATTTAGTTCACTTTGTATTTATCTATCTACAAATAATTAGTATCCTTTAGTAGATTCCGAAATTTAGGGTGTACTAAAATTTTCTTATACATTATTTAGATAAAACAAAATTTATTGTGCCTTGTACTAAAATTTCTGTAGAACAAATATAAGCTCAGTACATAAAAAAATTTAATAAATAATTTGGGTTCTAGATTTTGTTTTATCCTCATTTGATTTAAAAAAAAAATTCTGTACTAAAGCACCAAAGATCGATTTCTAAGATATTCTAGATTTAGTACACATTGAATTTTACAAGAAACAAGAAAAGAAAAAGAAAATATAGCATTATATTATTAATTAATGTGAACAGGAAGTCCACAAAAAATAATAATACGAAGCATTAGGATAATTTAGTACATGAGTTCTAAATTGTTTCTGTAGTATCTAGTATTTGGAGATTGTTAGATTTTTTTTTCTTTAAAAAAAAAAGTGTTTATTAGGAAGAACAAAAGAAGAAAACGAAATTAGGAGTTTTTTTTTAGGTTAGAATTATTTTTTTCCTTTTTGGGGATTAATGTACTTTTTGAAAAATTCTGATGTCAAAGAAAATCTGTACTAAAATCCAAAAAACAATAAATAAATAAATAAATAATAATAAACGTCAAATAGTTCCAGAACAGAAATAGAATTAATTCTGATAGAGTGTTGTCGTTTAAATACTTAAGATTCTGGTCTTAAGAGATTAAAACCGTTTCTGGATTAAGTCTCAATTGGAAATGGGAACAGATATTGACTAAATGGAAAGATGATCCGGTAAATTAGAACAGATTTAGCAAAATGGGAACAGATTTTGACTAAATGGAACAGTGATCCGGTAAATTGGAACAGATTTAGCAAAATGGGAACAGATTTTGACTAAATGAAAAATGATCCGGTAAATTAGAACAGATTTAGCAAAATGGGAACAGATTTTGACTAAATGGAAAAGTGATCCGGTAAATTAAAACAGATTTAGCAAAATGGGAACAGATTTTGACTAAATGGAACAGTGATCCGGTAAATTGGAACAGATTTAGCAAAATGGGAACAGATTTTGACTAAATGGAACAGTGATCCGGTAAATTGGAACAGATTTAGCAAAATGGGAACAGATTTTGACTAAATGGAAAAGTGATCCGGTAAATTGGAATAGATTTAGCAAAATGGAAACAGATTTTGACTAAATAGGAACAGATTTAGGGAAATGGCAGACAAATGAAGCAAAATTGGAACAGATTTACCAAAATGGGAATTGATTTTGACTAAATAGAAACAGATTTACGAAAATAGCGGACAAATGAAGCAAAAATGGGAACAGATTGTGACTAAACCCCGAGGCAGAGGTCGTTCTGTACAGCGCCTGCACTACGGGAAGAAAGAGAACCCTTAGGCAAGACTGTTCCCATCCTTTTACTGTTTTCTCCTTTTACTCTTTACTGAACACAGTTTCCGGATCCCGGTACAAAGACTCTCCCGGGAGTCCCTGAAAGCATGTACTGCGCTTATGGGACAAGGCTTCCGGGAACTCGTCTAGCTAGCTCATAACTGGATCGTCCGATCGAGCAAACTTAAGGTTCAGTTTGAGAACAGTCGAGATCGTTAGCACCTCAAGCAACCTCAGTCTCCGGACTCGCACTTGCCACAAGAAGGTGGTCCCGAAGGAAGTAAAATGAGAACAGATTGAGCTGTCTGGGAACAGATTAAGCTGACTGGGAACAGATTCAGCACAAACAAAGTTCATTCAGAGCGAACGAAGTGAAATAAGAACAGATTGAGTTGACTGAGAACAGATTGAGCTGTCTGAGAACAGATTAAGCTGACTGGGAACAGATTCAGCACAAACAAAGTTCATTCAGAGCGAACGAAGTGAAATAAGAACAGATTGAGCTGACTGAGAACAGATTAAACTAACTAGGAACAGATTCAGCAAAATGGGAGACAAATAGAGTTCATTAAGAGCGAACGAAGTGAAATAAGAACAGATTGAGTTGACTGAGAACAGATTAAGCTGACTGGGAACAGATTAAGCTGACTGGGAACAGATTAAGCTGACTGGGAACAGATTCAGCACAAACAAAGTTCATTCAGAGCGAACGAAGTGAAATAAGAACAGATTGAGCTGACTGAGAACAGATTAAACTAACTAGGAACAGATTCAGCAAAATGGGAGACAAATAGAGTTCATTAAGAGCGAACGAAGTGAAATAAGAACAGATTGAGCAGAGTAGAAACAGATTCAGCAAAATGGGAGACGAACAAATTTTATTCAGAGCGAATGCAGTGAAATAAGAACAGATTAATCTGACTAGGAACAGGTTCAGGAAGATGGAAGTCAAGAAAAGCGAAATAAGAACAGACTGGGATGACTAGGAACAGATTTAGCAAGATTTGAGACAAACAAATTGCATTCAGAGAGAACGAAGTTAAATAAGAACAGATTGAGCTGACTAGGAACAGATTCAGTTGACTAGGAACAGATTGGGCTGACTGGGAACAGATTCAGGAAGATTGAAGTCAAGAAAAGCGAAATAAGAACAGACTGGGATGACTAGGAACAGATTTAGTAAGATTTGAGACAAACAAATTGCATTCAGAGAGAATGAAGTTAAATAAGAACAGATTGAGCTGACTAGGAACAGATTCAGTTGACTAGGAACAGATTGGGCTGACTGGGAACAGATTCAGGAAGATCGAAGACAAAAAAAGTGAAATAAGAACACATTAAGGTAACTAGGAACAGATTAACCAGACCAGGAGCATATTTACCTGACTAGGAACAGATTCGTCCAAATGGGAACTACCCCGACAGAAATGGAAACTGATTTCACGGAACATGCAAACAAATTTTCTGATAAATGGGAACAGTTTTTGCCACACTTTTGTCATCTTTTTCAATCAGAATTTTTTAAAGGACATTCCCCAAAAGCTATATTAAAAAAAAAACAAATTAAAAAAAATACTCAAAGCTGTGTCCATGATCTTAAATATTTCCTGAATGAATGCCTTCCCCCTCCCCCCGTCTCAGCATAATCTCAAATTTTGTCTAATCTAATTTTAAACTTGTAGTAAGAATGAAAAAAAATGGCTTCAATAATAAAAAGAATTTAAATAAAAAAACAATAAAAAATATAAATGGATATTGTTGTGCATCCCTTTTTTTTTTAAAGTAGATTACAATATTTCTCTACTGTTTTCTGTCTTATTATTATTATTTTTTTTTTATTATCTACAGCGGTATTTTAAATAATGTAATAATAATAAATAAATAAAAATATTGTAAGAAAAACAAAAAAAAAAACACACACACAGAAACAATTCTAAATAGTGTCTTTATTATGCAATAAATAGTAGCTTTTTGTTTTTTTTTAAATTTCTTTTATTTTTTTGGTAATTTTTGATGTCACGACACATCGATGATATTTTTTCTTTTGGTTTTGATGGAGTTTTTACTGTGATTTCCGGAAATGTGCTGATAGGGGTCCCTCATCGGCATATCCGGCTATCTCCTGGGGCACAATTGAACTCTCTTCGACACCTGTGCAGGGTCTACACATGCATTCCAAAGGAGCTTTAGTTGAAACCTTTTTGGAAAGAAGGAAAATAGTTTTTTTTTTTTTAAATCGGTTAAATCAAAAATTTGAATTAGCACATGAAAAGGTATAAAGCTTCCAATTGGCATGATAATGGCAACAGATGGCGTGCTACACTCTCATTTTCTTCGCAAAAGAAGCAAATTATTACCCGTCAAATAATATCTGCAGATATCTTTAAGATTTCCGTAGAGAAAATCTACACCTCTACAGAATATCTGCAGATAATATCTGTAGATATTCTTACGAATTTTATTTGGGCTTGGGACAAAATTCGTAAGAATATTTCGGCAGATTTTCTGACGAATCTCTGACGAATTTCTGTAGATATTCTGCCGATTTTCTGTAGATTTTTTCTACATTCCAGACTTTCCAGACAAGATGTAATCAGAAGAGATGGAAAAATTTTTCACTGGAAGTTTGCAAAATTCAATAGAGTTATTTTTTGTGATATCACGGTGTTTATATAAAATAAAGAATTCTGCGACGCCGTGTTACAAGTAGAGAAAAGTGAAGTGAAAACTTTAAGCAGAGTATCGACCTAAATTTCGTGTTTTTGTATCATTCCATGGGCGATTTTTAAAAAATTAGTATTTTTGCTCGCATCTTTTTACTTATTTAAAATGTTTAATCGGTAATGCTTGTTAAGCAGAGCATACCATTTTCTTTATAATTCCTACAGTTTCTACATAAATCAACAATATTTTTGTGAAGTAATGGACACTATGCCGATTTTCTCGGCAGAAATTCTACCGAAAATCTGTAGATTTTCTAGCAGAAATTCTGCCGAAAATCTGTAGATTTTCTGCAGAAATTCTACCGAAAATCTGTAGATTTTCTGCTGAAATTCAGCAGAAAATCTACAGATTTTCTCTGAATACACTGGAATATACCGTTAAAATTCAAAAAACCTCAGAGTAAAATCGGCAGGTAGAATAATGATTTGACGGGGAATTTCCACGAGCAAATGGTAAATTTGCTATACTATCGCCCTCTACAAAAGTGCAAGAAACTGCCCGAACGCGTTCAAATATTTTGAATTTCAAATGATGATTTTCCGTTGAATGGTAAAATGTTCAATTTTCTGAAATGGTTTTTCATCTCTAAGCCATCGAGAATCACTGAATTATTAATCAAGGATGGTTTTTTGCAGGATGTATATTCTAGTTACTATACTTTCAGACAAAATATTTAGAAAGATTGTCTAAAGATGCGACAGAGGAACCAACATTGAAGGAAAAAGTCGTTTTTCTGCTTTTGTAGTGGTAGTCGCCAGCATTTGAAAGAAAACGTCGCCGAGATTGCTTTTTAAAGTCGATTTGTGAAGTTTAATTAATGAAATTTCAATGAAAATTGATGTTAACATAAAGAAAATAATTTTTAGAATTAGTTTTGTGACACAGAATTGGTTAAAAGGCGTGATTTGATAGTAAAAATAGGCTAAATATGGGTCGCCCAGCGACTTTTGCAACATTTCATAATTCGTGGAAAAATATGAAAATTATGTGGAAAATCAATGATTTATGAATTGGAATAGAAAAATGGAGAGTTTTGGAAGCACTTCTGACTATTTATTTTTTGAATTCTCCGTGGAAAATCTTCTAAAAATTGCCTTGAAAAAGTGCTTGCTTTGCTCGAAAAAATGCACCAAGACGGTTCAGTTGTCAAATAGAAGATGACGGACAGTGCCCTTTGGGACATTTCTCTTGATGTTTTCACGTCATTTTGCACGGAAGTAAGCAAATTCCCGTAGTTAATTCATCAAAAATGATTAAAGAAGTGGTCAGTGAAGTGATTTGTGGGAAAATTCTGTGAATTTTACTGTTTTTTCTTGTGTATTTTTAGTGTGAAAATTGCCCTGAAAAAAGAGCATGCAAACTACATCCCAACTGACCAAAGTTAACAACCAACAGCTCTGGGTACCAGAATGTTAACAGCGCTGGTAACAGTTTTGGGCCAGTGGAAAGTAGCATTGAGTTGGCCTAAAATTGTTACCAACGCTGGCAAGTTTTTAAGGTACAGCACACGAGTAGCGTAACGGCGAATTTCGTAACTAAAACGCGTCTTGTTCAGGATGACATCTGGACATTTTCCACCGCGGAAAATGTATAAAATTTAGTTTTTTGCGGTATCTTAGTGGAAAACTTTTCTTCTGAAAGGTAAGTTTAAATCAGTGTGCAAGTTTTTTCTTTATTTTCCTCAAGAAATACTCTCTGAAGTGCCTGAAATTGTGTAGATTCGTGGTTTTTTAAGATTTTCCGATTTTCCACGTCCTGCTGGTCTGAGATCAGCCAGAATCCCTTAAATATCGCATTCGTAGCCCTCATTGATGAACTTCCAAACCGATTTTCCACTTCCGGCCAGATATTTTCGCCCAAAAATAGAAAATTTCCCACAAATTATGCAAGTGCGCGACCTCCCAGATTTTAACGTGTTTTTCACGTCCTGCTTGCCCCTAATTGGCCAGAATTCTTTTCCATTCTCCTCACTGATATACCCTCTACACGATTTTCCACTTCCGGCCAGAGATTTCTATCCAAAAATAGAAAATTTTCCACAAATAATGCAAATGCGCAACCTCCCAGATTTTAACGTGTTTTTCCGTCTTGCTGACCTGAAATTGACCAGAATCCTTTAGATGCATCATAAATAGCCCTCACTGATGTACCTTCTACCTATTTTTCCACTTCCGGTCAGAGAATTCCACTCGAAAATAGAAAATTTTCCAGGAATTGTGTGAATGCGCGAGCTTGTTAATTTTGATATATTTTTCGCATTCTGCTTGCAAAAATTCATCCTAAATCACTTGGATTTCCCATCCAAGGTCTTCACTGGTATACCCTTTCCACGACTTTCCACTTCCGGCTAAAAATTCCTATCCAAAACGAGAAAATTTTCAAGAAATCATGCAAGTGTCCGCATTCCGGAAGTTGCACATTTGTTGTTATCACGCTGACCAAAAATCGACTAGAATAAATTGGATGTCTAATCCACAACCCTCATTGGAATAATATTTTTTACGATTTTCCACCTTCGGCTGGAAATTTCTTCCAAAAAATAGACAATTTTCCAGAAGTTACACGAGTACGCGGACTTCGGAATTTTTATACTTTGTTGATCGTCATTGTGGCCAGAGATCTGCTCAAATTCCAAAAATGTGTTTTTTACATCACTTATTGGCATACTTTCTTCAGGATCTTCAACTTCCGTTCCGACATTTCTGCTTAAAACCAAAAATTAGACTTATCATTTTTTTTATTTTTTCTTACATGATCCTGAGGATGAATCACATGAACCTGTGGGCCTGAAAGCGGATTTGGGAAAGTCTAGCACGGAAAAAATTCCGACAGATCATCCCAAAGGCAAGAGACAAGAGGCAAGGAGGCAAGAGACAAGACAGCTTGAGAATAAGTGCAACAATTCCTGCCTCATTCGGAATTTTTAAGATATTGTGATTTTCTTTATTTTTTTTTTATATGAAATAAAATGTAATTTAATTAAAAAAATGTTTTATTATTTAAAAAAGTAAAAAACGATTTTGAAAAACTCTTGTTAACACAGAAGTAACACTGGTGTTAACAGAATGGTAACAACTCTGGTAACAGAATGTTAACAGCGACAGCTAAAAATTTAGCTATTAGTTCCACTAGTGTCCACCATGAACGCAAAAGTGTCTCATTTTGGAACAAAAAGTCAGATGAATTTGTTAGGCAACCTAACAACTCTGTTAACAGAGTTGTTAACAGCTGGTTACCAACTGTTAACACCTGGTCAGTTGGGATTTTTCATTTGTTTTGGGGCTCTTGAGGGCTTTTTGGGGAATCCTGGCATTCTGTCTTCTCAGAAAGAGGCCCTAGAAGTTCTAGGTAGACTTCCAGACAATCTGCGAACTTTAAAAAACCTTCCGGACACAGAAATTCACTCCATTAGATCACCATAGGTGTCACTCACTGGAAAGAAATTCCTTTTTATCCTTCTAGAAACGGATAAATCTCACATCCTTTATTCTGTAAGAATTCTAGAATAGTTTCTTTTTCTTCGTAAAGGAAGAAAAGAATAAAAAACTTACAAGAAACATAAAAATTTTCCAATTTTCTATCAGTGTTCGTTAACCCATTGTCTTTTGGTCCCGAAAAAACCTTCAAGTTTTACAAATTCATCACAATTATCGCATTTTTTATATTTATGAGTACTCTCTCAACAAAATTAGGCAAGAAGAATTCCTCAAGAATAACAAAAAATCCTAAAAACATCAAAAAATAAATGCAATATCAGCTGCTTTTTTTAGTGTTGTCAGATTCGAATGCAAAAACGACTTTTTCCTTTAGTAGTGGTTCCTCTGGATGCGATCAATATTGAAAATATTTCTTAAAAAACAAGCAACATACAAAATTCTAGTCAAGAAGCTTTATTTAAAACTAGAATCACAATTATTTTATAGAAACTATCATAAGATACGCCAACTTATATGTTTCTGCTTCATATATCCATTTTTATCTTTTATATACATACAATTCCTGTATAATATTGCGAAAGTTTTTTTTTACTATGTAAAAAATGATGTAAAATGTGAAATGTAAAAAATTCGCCCAACCCTGATAGTACATTTGTTTTTTAATCAGCCAAACAAATCAGCCGAATCTCTGAATTGACCCCCTTAATCGGTTAAATCAAAAATTCAAATTAGCACATATGAAAAGGTATAATAGTAAAGCTTCCAATTGGTATGATAGTGCCAACAGATGGCGTGTTACACTGTCATTTTCTTCGCAAAAGAACCAAAAAAGTAAAAAAAAAAAAGAAAAAAAGAAAAGCTCAGACGCTGTCAAAGTTTTCTGTGTACAATTTTGCCAAGTGGAAAATTATTAAGAGAAATTTTCCCAATTTAAATTAAATTTTTTTTTGGATTTTTCTGGGGTAAGTACCAAGCATGGACAGAGGTAGATTTTAATACCTTTCTGAATTTTCGTTCTCCTGGTTTGGCTTTTGGACAAAATAGTGATACAGCAGCTTCACGTTCTCCCGATTCCTGACAGCACATACACGACCGTTCCATTTGCCAAATTTTACTTCCGGACACCTGCAAATAGCTAGCACAGCGTCCGATACAGGCAAATGATGGTATGGGCTTTGGTACACATCCAGGATATTGGAGAACATGAATAACTGGTGTCACTTGACACTCATCACCAGCTCGTGGTTGAGCCATTGTCACCACAGCAATAACTATCACAAGAAACTCCCGAACTATCATCATTGCTGACCACTCATGAACTGATCTAGGCCTACACAAAAGTCCTCCCGTCTTGGTCTCGTACAACTCCTTTTTCGGGCATTACTGATACTCTTCTTAGCCCCTTTTTCTTCTTCTTGTTTTGTGTAATGAGAGGAACATGGAATGCCTTTTAACCGCCCCAGGGTGCCATTGTAGGTCATTGGACAGGGAACGTGATGTGACTTTCAATGGATGGGGTTTAGGGGGACAGAGAAAAAATAACCCATTCAGTAATCGTTTCAAAGTTGTAATTCGGTAACACAGTGAAGATTTCCCAAGTGAATGATTCGTCAGTGAATTGGTCACTAAAGCCCCCTGCTTCATGACTGCTAGAAAGTGCAAGAAATCTCCATTTAAGCTGGCTATACACTAGACTAAAAATTTATTGCAATATTTCTTTAAGAACTGCCTCTCCATACAGCAAAGGTTTTATTGACATAAAAGTTTCAATATTGAAGAAAAATTGTCCAGTGTGTAAGGCAAAAGGATGAGCTTAGAGCACGGAGTTATAATTATAAGGAGATATCACAAATTTAAAAATCTCACCAGGACCAATTTAGGTTACAAGATTTCGACAAATTCTGTATCATAAACTGTTTCATAAACTATTTCGAAACGTTTTCAAAACATTTCAGCTACAGTTCCCAGCCAAGGTGTTTACATTCACACTTCACCTCCCTATAAGGTGAATCACTAAAATCAGCGACGTCACAGTGAGACTATCTACGTCATCAAAATGGCTACTCGGGATTGGCGGGATCCGAAATTTCGGATGGCGCCAAATAAAAATTCAGAGTAAGGTTGCTATAGCTTATGCGTGGTGTGATTCTCCCTTCATTTTTAATTTGTATACAAACTGGGTACAACTTTATTGATAAAAAATGAAAGATATTCGCATCACACATACTCTAGTCTAAAATTAAACACATTCAATAATTTTCTTTAAGTTTCGCGAGAAAAAAATTCTGAAGAAAGTCAAGGGGATCCATTCTTCATTATCTTTTTCCGTTTGGGCGCCAGGTGAGAAAAGGTAAAGACCGCCTCCAGGCGGTCATATCGGTTTAAGGCATAAAAAGACTGAAATATTTTAATTGAAAAATAGTGAACAAATAGTAAAATAAATTAATTATAAACATTTTTTATAGATGAATGTTGTATGATTATCTAAGAAATGATAATTTTTAGGAAAAAAACGTTTATAATTTTTATAATTAGACGTTAATGAAGCTTAAGGTGTTTCAATAAGACTGATTTTTACCGAATAGGTCACAGATCAGCTATGAAAACGTCACTTTCTTGTATAATTTGAAGGTCCTTTGAACTACATTGCTCATCTTCTGGTTTTATTTCACGATCTGGGGCATTAAATGACGAATTATGGAACTCATCGTCACTGTTGAAGTCTGCTTCCTTATCAATTTCGCTTAATTCGCAGAAATCGACCATTTTACTCATTCTGGACAGTCTTCGTATAATCTCAATTGTTTTCCATGATTAATATATTGCAAAATAATAATATATTTTACTAGAACAACCAAAACAATTAAATAAAAAATCGGTAATTTTTGAAAATTTTACCCTTGAACAGATAAGACCGCCCACAGGCGGTCTTCCGTTTTTTCTTCTAAAACTCTTATTTCTAGTTTTTCACACTTATCAATTGAAATATACAAACTAGAATAGCATATCTTTCAGAAAGTAACACTCTTACTACAGTTAGATTACTTTAAAACAATTTTTTTTGCACTTGAAAACGCAAAATGTTGCGAGCGACATTTTGTTGTTTTTTCTCTGAACTGTCACACAAAACTGAAGATTGTAGGCAAACGAAAGGTCAAAATGAGTTCAGCTTCAGAAAATAAGTTAGTAAGACTATAACTGAGGACACTGTACATATTTCAACATCAAATAAGTAATATTATCGCAGTAAATCCGATTTATAAAATGACCGCCTGGAGGCGGTCTTACCCGTTAGAGGGTTAAGTAGGGCATTCATACGAAGTGACTTCAAGAAGTCTAAAAAAAAATGAATAAGCGAAGGGTATACCTACATCTTGTAGACTATATTGTACTACATTTCTTGTAATGTGCAATTATGCTGTACTTGTATTGCTTTTGAATGCAATAAATAAAAAATACATTTGCTATAAACAATGTTTACATACCAGTTAATGTTCAATATAATATTCGTATGAACTAAAAACTGGAAAAAGGCCTAAGTAACAAATTCACATAAAATATGTATATCAAATTTAAAGACTATTACATTGTAAATCCATTTCGATAGCTGAGAAATGACCAATTTTGCAAAAGTTAAATTTGAAATGAAGACTCTTTCTCAATTGGGCATTTCGGGCAAAATGTTATACAAATTATCGAGAATTTAATAATTTTTTGTTCACCTCTAGAGCAAATTTACATACTCAAAAGGCTCATAATTATTAAAAATCTTACAAAAAAAAAAACACTCAATATAGAATCGATAAAACGGATAAAGTATCTTTGGATAGACTAAACACTAGATATCTTTTTGTAAGAAATATATTATGTAGTATGCGTGGAATAAGAAATGCGTAAATGAAGGCAATTTGTATCGACTTCCTGAAACAACTTCATTTGTATATCATAGTTTTGTTTTACCTGTATTGACTATATAAGGTATAATAGGAAGTTGCTTTGTATTTTCTATACTAATACAATACTGGTAAGGGGTTATGACATATCTTTTTGGAAGGTGTACTATGTAGAGAATAAGTATTGCATACAGGAAGGTAATATGTAAGGACTATCTGAAACAACTTCATCTGTATGCCATAGTATAGTGTTTCTTGTATTGACTACGTAAGGTATAAACCTAAGCCATTTTACATGTTCTATACACAGACGTCACCATATTGTAGAACAATAGTATGATACTTGAAATGCATTTTCATTGTATGAATGTATTTTTAATCAATTTTTGAACTGTTAAAGTAAAAACAATACTATAGCTTTTCTTAGGAAAAAAGTTGTTACTTAGATTTCTTTTAAAGACTCTGTCGAACCTGCAGAACGTGCAACCATAACTATATTCATGCAAGTTTACTGCTTTAACGATTGATCCCTTGGCAGATCTGTTAAAGTAGTGTAAAATGGTTTTCATAAGCTTATTGCTTTGTATGACATATGTAAAGAAATAGAAAGGGTATCAAGAAATGGAATTTGGAAATCGTAAAATCATTAAAAACTGCTTACGTATGCCATACATTTCACTCATGAGACGCACCTTATGAGGAAACTTTGCGAAGTAGATCTAGTGGTTAAGGCAGTGGACTCGTATACGGAATATAGCAGGTTCGAATCTTATCAGCGGCAAGGTAAGGAAGAGTTTTTCTCCAACTAAAAATGTGTTAGATTGGTAGTTAGAGTTCTGTACAATAATAGTAGAGAGGTGGGAGGTGGTTGGTGGGTGGTATTACCACTAAAAAAAAGGACGAAAGTTGTCTTTTTATTTTTGTAATATTGACTTACACATTACAAGTATAGAATACATAAAACTTACAAGAATACCTTACGTAAGACTATCATGAGCTACATGTGAGCCTTACTTTATAACAAAGTAAGGGTTAATTATGACCTATGTAAGCCATAATATGTAGGGCCTATGTAAGGCATACTCATATGCCTTAATTAACTGAGATATAACTATACATTACATGTGTTCTATACATATGCCCTAGTGGTAAGGCATAAGTAAGGGGGACCATACTTATGCCATACCGGTATCCAATAGGTATATCTTACGTGAAGTCCTGACGGCTAGGAGTAAAATTAAGGGGTTTTGTTCGAAAAATTCCCTTTAATTATGGACTTCGTATTGTATACTAGTAATGCCTACAACCTCCTTACCAGTAGTGCTTACGACAGCTCAGAATTTTTATAGGGTTATATTTAAAATAAGACGGGAAATTCTAGAACAATAAAAAAATGATAATTTATTAAAAGAAAGAAAAAAACCGTTGGGAATTTCAAAAAAAGTTGTGCATATTCAGAGAGAGAACTGTCAAAAAAAGTATCCAAACTGTGCATATAGCGAGACAGCACTGTACACTAGACAAAAATTTATTGCAATATTTCTTTAAGAACTGCCTCTCCATACAGCAAAGGTTTTATTGACATAAAAGTTTCAATATTGAAGAAAAATTGTCCAGTGTGTAAGGCAAAAGGATGAGCTTAGAGCACGGAGTTATAATGTAATTTAGGTTACAAGATTTCGACAAATTCTGTATCACAAAACTGTTTCATAAACTATTTCGAAACGTTTTCAAAACATTTCAGCTACAGTTCCCGCAGCAACGTAAGTTCGCGGTTGGTACCACAGTACAAGAATACCTGAACAACTACCAGTCACCTTATGGGAATTTAACATAGCGTGACCCTTTGTGACTACAACCCGTCAAATAATTTCGTGAGATATCTTTAAGATTTCTGCAGAAAATATCTACACTGCTGCCGAAAATTTGCCGAGAAATCTGTAGAAATTCCTACGAATTTTATTTGAGCTTGGGACAAAATTCATCAGAAATTTTTGCAGATTTTCTGACGAATCCTAGTGCATACTCTGACGAATTTCTGTAGATATTTTGCCGATTTTCTGTAGATTTATATCTACATTCCAGACTTTCCAGACAGATTTGTCAGAAAAGATGGAATATTCTTGGTGATATCACAGTGTTTATATAAAACAGAGGAAGAGAGGAACCACCACTAACTGTGTAAACAGACGGAATTCCCACGGAAAATCCAGCGAGATTTTTCATTCCGAAAGAGAATTCCGGATGGAAATTCCCATATTGAACTGTCAAATTTTTACCATCTGCTCTATGCGCCTCTGGTGGACTTCAAGCGCAACACAAAAATCCTCCGAAGATTTGAATTTCAAATCTGTTTCTTTCCGAATATAAATAACGGAATGTGTATTCAGAAGATATTTGACATACTTCATTTTATAAAAATGGCTTTAATAAACCACAACGATACTAGTAATATTATCTATTAATACATTTCATGGAAAATCTTTTAAAATTTCTCGAGAAATGATTAGAAACGTTGTTATAGCGTAAATATCTTGTCAAAAACCTCCAATTAAAGTGGATAAATCAACGACTGGCTTTGGATATCTTTGCTGATAGGACCTATTGATTAATTTCAGTTTAATTGTAGTGCTGATAATTTAAAATTTTATAAAGTGTTGGAAGAAAATGTATAAAATATCCATGGGTGACCAAGCAATCAATCCATTCGGAACAGAGATGTTTACAAAAATTAGTTAATTGTAATTGAATACAAATTGTTTTAAAAAACAAGAAGACTGTAAAATATTTTAAAATTTTATTTCCAAAAAAAAGTAAATAATAAAAAAATATTGAAGTAATATTTTATATCCGAAAAGGCAGTTTAATATGGTTTCTGGCTGTAACTTTCATCAGTGAACTTCGGTAGTTCTTACTATTCTTTGTATTTCCTTATCTACATTATTATATTCTTTACATTTTTCAATAATGGGATTTATTGAAAAAGATATATTTTGAATATGCCTTTCCAATCATTTAAACCTTTAAACCTCTTCTGAAATGTTATTGATAAATATTTAATTCAATCCAGAAACACTAATACTTTCAGAATTATTATAGTATTATTATTCGATTTCAAATTTGCTTTTAAAATCAATTTTTTGATCACTACAGGAGATCTTACATGTTTTTTTCATATATTATTTGCTTAAAAACACTCCAAATAAAATTTTCGGAATTTTCCGGAAGCAAAAAGCTATCTCGAGTGAGATAGCTTTTTGCCATTTTGGCCATTATTGCAGTTGATTTTCAATGAAAGTGATCAATTTGTGATACAAAATATTACTAGGGCTTCTCATTGACTTTCCAAAAATCCGTCGAGATTATTAAAATCTGATTAAAATTGGATTAATTGTGAAGTATAAATGGAAACCTCCATCTGAAGCTGCTTCCATGTGGGAAAATTTCCAGCAGCTTTTCACTAATTTCTTTAAAGAAAAGCTGTTGCTCTTTTGCAGAGGAATCTATAGGGAATTTTGTGGAGAGATTATCAAAATCGGTTAGAAATTGGATTTTTGGTAGATATTTAACCAAAGCCTTGCAGAAGGTTCTTTTGATAAATATTCAAAGTAAAACTTTAAAGGACCTTTTCACCAATTTTTTTTCTAAGGAAACCCACTTTTCTCTTTTAAGACTGTAATAGAGAATTTCCCCAGGTGTCAAAAACCGCTGAGATCATCAAAATCGGTTAGAAATTGGATTTTTGGTAGATTTTTAACCAAGGCCTTGGATAAGGTTTTTTTTTTTATAAATATGCAAAAGGAAAATTTAAAGGAGCTTTTCACCAAATTCTTCTAAGGAAACCCACTTTTCGTTTCAAGACTGTTCATTTAGAATTTCCTCAGCTGTCTAAAACCGTCGAGACCATCAAAATCGGTTAGAAATTGTATTTTTAGTAGATTTTTAACAGAAAGCTTGCAGAAGGTTCTTTAGATAAATATTCACACAGGGAAACTTTAAAGGAGCCTTTTACTAATTTTTTTTTAAGAAAATCCACTTTTCTTTTTAGGGTTCTTAATAGAGAATTTCCTCAACTGTCCAAAACCGTCGAGATCATCAAAATCGGTTAGAAATTGGATTTTTGGTAGATTTTTAACGGAAAGGTAGCAGAAGATCCTCTTGATAAATATTCAAAGGGTTTACTTTGAAGGAGCTTTTCAGTAATTTCTTCTAAGGAAACTCATTTTCCTTCTTAAGGTTCTTAATAGAGAATTTGCTCAGATATCTAAAACCGTCAAAACCATCAAAATCGATTAGAAATTGGATTTCTGGTGGATTTTTAACCAAAAAGCTCGCAGAAGGTTTTTTTGATAAATATTCAAAGGAAAATTTTGAAGCAATTTTTCACCAATTTTTTCTAAGGAAACCCACTTTTCTTTTTAAGATGTTTGATGGAGAATTTTCTCAGCTATCCAAAACCGTCGAGACCACCAAAATCGGTGAAAAACTGGATTTTTGCAGAATTTTTAACCAAAGCCTTGCAGAAGGTTCTTTTGATAAATATTCAAAGGGAAAATTTTAAAGGAGCCTTTTACTAATTTTTTCTAAGGAAATCCACTTTTCTTTTTAGGGTTCTTAATAAAGAATTTCCTCAGCTGTTCAAAACCTTCGAGATCATCAAAATCGGTTAGAAATTGGATTTTTAGTAGATTTTTTGACAGAAAGCTTGCAGAAGGTTCTTTTGATAAATATTCAAAGGGAAACTTCAAAGGAGTTTTTCACCATTTTTTCTAAGGAAACCCATTTTTCTTTTCAGGACTGTTCATGTAGAATTTTCTCAGCTGTCTAAACCCGTTGAAACTATCAAAATCGGTTTGTAATTTGATTTTTGGTAGATTTTAAACCAAAGCCTTGCAGAAGGTTCTTTTGATAAATATTCAAAGGGAAACTTTGAAGTAACTTTTTACTAAATTCTTCTAAGAATACCCTTATTACTTTTTAAAATTCTTAATAGAGAATTTCTTCAGCTGTCTAAAGCCGTCGATATCATCAAAATCGGATAAAAATTGGATTTTTGGTAGATTTTTAACAGAAGTCCTCTAAAGTCCATTACAAGATGTCAAGAAGAAAAAATCAAAAAGAAATGCCCCATTTGGCATAGGTTATTATTTGATTTTTATTACAGGGATTAGTGATTCTAATTTGGTTTTACTATGTTGCTTTTGGTTTAGCGAGAAAAGTCTCCACATTTGAAACATCGACAGTCAGCCGGTTCCTTGAGACGAATTTCCATTGTTGCCATTTCTGGAGTATCAAGACGTGCACCATCCGGATCATAGCAATGTGTTAGGGTTACCAGACGTTCTCGGAGATAGCTTTCGCGACAGCAGTAGCATTCCTTGAGGAATCCTGTTGGAGTTATAACAGACGGTTGCACCTGACTATTGCACAATCCTTCGCACTTATTGACACCAACTTCTCCGTTACAGGTTCGCTGAAGGCGTCCCAATTCGTCAAATTCCTCTGGGATAGAGACATATTGATTGTAAGACATCCTTTTCTTCTTCCAAAGAGATAGAGAGACGTTACCTTTGATTAGATGAATTTCCGATGGCATTGTCTCACAATTTTCATCACCTTTTGGCTGACTCTGGGCCAGACTGATGACCAGGAGAGCCATGAAGATTAGGGCACCTTGAGGACGATAGCTCATGGTTAACTGGGATGTTGTGTTTGAATTTAAACTGGAATTGAGTGAATGATTGGGGTGGCTTTTATGCTTTTGTGACCACATGGACAGTGAGCATGGGGTGAGCACTAATGCAACATCATCGTGGGTGGTCCTCTGCTCAAATTCACGCAAACTCTCACTCAAAATCATTCCCCTCAAATGCGATTGTCCTGGAATCAGTTGAATTGTCTTCAAGGACGTCTACAAGAAAGGTTATTGAGGAGTAATTTGGTTTCTCTTCTTCTTCCTGGGCTCTCCAAACAATATCCTTGGTCAAGAAAGTCTGCTAGAGTACCCTTCTGGCACTCTAGAGCTACTGCTTCCGACATTCTCGCCCGAATTATAGAGCTAAATGAAACGCCCTTTTTAATCGTTTTCTTTTGAAGTCTATGCTTCACAGTTTGTTTTTGTTACAAAAATACTAACTCTTTTCCGTAAATTTCTCACGATGCTCTTTTTTAGTTTTTTTTTAATATAATTCTTTTGATTTTATATATTTTTTATTTTTTAAACGCTCTCTAAAATTCTGTGTAAAATACGCACAGCGGTAGCAAAAACATACTTAGAATCATTTGCAAAACGCGCACAGCGCAAGCATAAAACGCTATCTAAGATCGTCTTTAAAACACGCACAGCACGAACATAAAAGGTTAAGAATGCGCTAAAAATCACGCACAGCTCAATCACGGAACGGTTTTAAGCGTAATCTTAACCGTTTGTTATTGAACTGTGCGTGATTTTAAGCGAGTTAAATGGAAAACCTATTTAAATAGGTTCCTTGACAAATTGTAATAGTCTTCTAGGTTCCCTGGGTCCCCTGGGAATTCTCCAGTGTCACCCGGGTAATCCAGATTCAATGGCATATTGTAAGACCCTTCTATTTAGAGTCTTAAAAAGAAAAGTAGGTTTCCTTAGAAGAATTCGGTGAAAAGCTCCTTTGAAATTTCCCTTGTGAATATTCTTAGTTCTGCTTGCTTTTTGGTTAAAAATTCACCATAAATCTAATTTTTAACCGATTTTGATGATATTGACGGTTTTGGACAGGTGAGGAAATTCTGAATTTAAAATTTTAAAAGGAAAAGTAGATTTCCTTAGAAAAAATTGGTGAAAAGCTCCTTTAAAGTTCCCCTTTGAATATTTATCAAAAGAACCTTCTGCAAGCTTTTTGGCAAAAAATCTACCAAAAATCCAATTTCTCACCGATTTTGATGATCTCGACGGTTTTGGACACCTGGAGAAATTTTACATTAACTGTCTTTAAAAGAAAAATGAGTTTCCTTACAAGAAATTACTGAAAAGCTTCTTTAAAATTTTCCCTGTGTGAATATTCTTAGTTCTCCATCTGCAAGGTATCCGTTAAAAATCTACCAAAAATCCAATTTCTCACCGATTTTGATGATCTCGACGGTTTTGGACACCTGGAGAAATTCTACATTAACTGTCTTTAAAAGAAAAATGAGTTTCCTTAGAAGAATTTGGTGAAAAGCTCCTTTAAAATTTTCCCTGTGTGAATATTCTTAGTTCTCCATCTGCAAGGTATCCGTTAAAAATCTACCAAAAATCCAATTTCTCACCGATTTAGATGATCTCGACGGTTTTGGACACCTGGAGAAATTTTACATTAACTGTCTTTAAAAGAAAAATGAGTTTCCTTACAAGAAATTACTGAAAAGCTTCTTTAAAATTTTCCCTGTGTGAATATTCTTAGTTCTCCATCTGCAAGGTATCCGTTAAAAATCTACCAAAAATCCAATTTCTCACCGATTTTGATGATCTCGACGGTTTTGGACACCTGGAGAAATTCTACATTAACTGTCTTTAAAAGAAAAATGAGTTTCCTTAGAAGAATTTGGTGAAAAGCTCCTTTAAAATTTTCCCTGTGTGAATATTCTTAGTTCTCCATCTGCAAGGTATCCGTTAAAAATCTACCAAAAATCCAATTTCTCACCGATTTTGATGATCTCGACGGTTTTGGACACCTGGAGAAATTCTACATTAACTGTCTTTAAAAGAAAAATGAGTTTCCTTACAAGAAATTACTGAAAAGCTCCTTTAAAATTTTCCCTGTGTGAATATTCTTAGTTCTCCATCTGCAAGGTATCCGTTAAAAATCTACCAAAAATCCAATTTTAAACCGATTTTGATGATTTGGACGCTTTTAGATAGCTGAGGAAATTCTCTATTAAGAACTTTAAAATGAGAAATGAGTTTCCTTAGAAGAGATTGGTGAAAAGTTTCTTCAAAAGCATTTGGAGTATTCCGGATAGTTTCGACAGGTTCGGCTAGAACTTCTTTAGTGGAGAGAAATAGAGTCTTTCTTTCGAAAGTTCTCCTGAATCTCCTAGACCCTAGAAGAACTAGACCCTTACTCTAGTACAGAGGTGTGCAAGAAACCGTTAAAACCGAATTAACGTCAAAATAAGTTTGTTATTAGTAGCGTTTTGACTTGTGCTCATTAAAAGTCGTGTAATATCGGAAATTTCGTGTTGATAATTTTAATGGAAATTGGAGATAGCCATACTGGTAACACTAATCTCGCTCTTTCACGGTGCTATGATGAATATTTTTGCGCCAAAAAGACATAATAGAAAGAAAAACTCCCATAAAAATAAATTGTCTTCTTGATATCTTTGTCAGAAGATGGATAACTGTTCACTACACACCCTTTTACTTGAATCTCTTTAAATCGCGCGCAATTCAACTCGAGAGAGAGACAGATAGAGACACAAATAACTCACTTGACAAACGTCTGGCAGCGCTGCGGTTGCAAAAAAATCTCTGAAATATGCGACAAAATATTTTCTTCTCTATTTTATCCTAATTAGCAGGTCGTGTCCCTTCTTGTAATACGTATTTTTGCATTCCTTATTAACCAAAATAGTGTTTTACAAAAGGATATTTTCTCAAACTTTTCCTGAATTTTGGGACAGCTCAAATGAAAATGAATTTTCCAGCTCAAAATTTCATCTCAGTGTTTTTGTTGTAATATCGAAGTGTATTTGCAATTAACCCAAATAGGTGTATTCAAATAAATTATTAAAAAAGGATTTTCTTGTGAAAATGACTTAACTCGAAGGAATTAAACAAATTTTCACATTGAAAACCTTTCATTTTCTCAATGTGAATTTTCGCGGCACTTCGAAGAATGACAAGAGGCACCACCAAATTCACTTCGGCTTTTCGTCGATTGCGGCTATCTCTGTCGTAAGGTAAAGTGCCCTCGAGTCGACCGGTTCCTCAACTCGACCGATCGACTATATTTGAATGTTTTAATGGTTTTAATGGTAAATTTCTAAAATTGAATAAATAACTCTATCGGTCAAATTGAGGAACTGGTCGACTAGAGGGCACTTTACCTTATCTGACTATCTTTAACTATAATACAGACGTCCCCTCTTGCATGAAATGCTGACACAAAAGAAATGCAGATACAACAGAGGTAGCCGCAACCGATGTTTTATTTTTATCTCAGGCCTGCTTTAGTAATTTTGACCGGCCTCTATCTCTAATGTCCATTAACCGATTTTGATAAAATTTTAGTATATTGTACCTGAGGCCAAGACCTTTCAAATGATACATCAAACTCATCTCTAAGTCTCCCCTGACCCAAGCTATACCAGACTTTGTTTTCAGTTTTTCTTTTTCTTTTTTTTGTATTTTCAGTGAATGAGAGAGAAGAATAATGTCAACGAGGGATGATATTGAGGGTGATCTGGATGCACCTGGTAATGGTATTGATGGGAATATTGTTGAATCAACTGATGATGGCCAATTGAAACACAATAAAATCTGTCGAGATTTCATAAAAGGTGGATGTCGAAGGAAATTCTGTCGGTATCCTCATGTTCTATCACCAGAACTTGTTGTCTTTTGCCATGACTATCAGAATCAGAGTTGCAACAGGGTCAGTTGCAAATTTCTCCATTATTCAATTCAAGAGGAAGAATACTATCGACGTTTTGGTGAATTTCCTGTGACAACATGTGATGATGATAGTCCACCAATTCACTGTATTTATGCTGGATCACGACGTGGACGAATGTTTAGGCCACTGCCAATTCATGAAGGTACAGCAAAGAGACCACCTGATGATCTTCCTCCTCACAGGTAACTAAATCTAAAAGATTAAGAGGAATCTTTAGGAGAAACGTTTTTGTTTGGTGATTTTTCCAGTTGCAGATTCAAGAGATTCCGCGATGATGATACTCCAGATGTTTTTGCTGCTTTGAGACGCTTTGAGGAGGATGCTGCCATGATGCGTCGACGGATTGAGGCCAATGAGATGAAGATAGCCGAATTGAGGGCAAGCAATGAATTCCTCCTGGCCCAGATGCGTCTCACAACACAGTGTTCACGTGTAGTTAATCCTGTCACCAATACCACATCAACCCAACCACCTGGTCAAACTGCCCAGGTACTCAGTGGTGTATCAATGGCACCGGTTCAGGTGCAGGCTACCCCAATTGTCAGTATGGCAGCACCTCAGACACAAATAATTGCCAGCAGTGGACCACCAATTATTGCTGCCAACACAAGTCAGGGTCAGCAATTGGCCATTGCAGCTGCCCAACAGACCCTAAGCACCTCAGCACCACCCCTTGGACCTCCGCATGCACCCCAGCTACTCAGTACGTCACAGATAACCCTAGCTCCGGCTCTTCCGGCCCCAAGCATGGGACTCACCATTAATACATCCCAGGCTCTGGCAATGTCCAATGCTACTCAACCGATCATCTCCTATCCTGTAATGACTCACTCCATTCTGCCCCATTGAACTTTTGTGCATTGAAGGAAATAAAGGAGCCTGGTCCGGGTTCAGTAACATATCAATTTGTTTTGAGAATGTAGAAAGCGAAACTTTGAAGACACTTTTCACCAATTTCCCCAAAGAAACCCTATTATTCTTCTTAGCTAGTCTTCTGGAAAATCCATTTGGCTTTCCAAAACCGTTAGAATCATCAAAATCGGATTGGAAATGGATTTTTGGCTAAAACTTTTACAAAGGACTCTTTGAGAAAATCGAAAAGGAAAATTTAATGACACTTTTCACCAATTTTCCCAAAGAAAACCCAGTTTTCTTCTTAGCTAGTCTTCTGGAAAATCCTTTTGGCTTTCCAAAACCGTCAAAATCATCAAAATCGGGGTAAAAATGGAATTTTGGCTAAAACTTTCGCAGAGGATTTATTGAGAATGTGGAAAGCGAAACTTTGAAGACACTTTTCACCATTTTTCCCAAAGAAAACCTAATTTCCTTCTTAGCTAGTCTTCTGGAAAATCCTTTTGGCTTTCCAAAACCGTCAAAATCATCAAAATCGGATTGAAAATGGATGTTTTGCTAAAACTTATACAAAGGACTCTTTGAGAAAATAGAAAAGGAAAATTTAATGACACTTTTCACCAATTTCCCCAAAGAAAACCTAATTTTCTTCTTAGCTAGTCTTGTGGGGAATCCCTTTGGCTTTCCAAAACCGTTAGAATCATCAAAATCGGGGTAAAAATGGATTTTTGGCTAAAACTTTTGCAGACGATTTATTGAGAATGTGGAAAGCGAAATTTTGAAGATACTTTTCACCAATTTCCCCAAAGAAAACCTAATTTTCTTCTTAGCTAGTCTTGTGGAAAATCCTTTTGGCTTTCCAAAACCGTCAAAATCATCAAAATCGGATTGAAAATGGATTTTTGGCTAAAACTTTTGCAGAGGATTTATTGAGAATGTAGAAAGCGAAACTTTGAAGACACTTTTCACCAATTTCCCCAAAGAAAACCTAATTTTCTTCTTAGCTGGTCTTATCGGGAATCCCTTTGGCTTTCCAAAACCGTCAAAATCATCAAAATCGGTTTGAAAATGGATTTTTTGCTAAAACTTTTACAAAGGACTCTTTGAGAAAATAGAAAAGGAAAATTTAATGACACTTTTCACCAATTTCCCCAAAGAAACCCTATTACTCTTCTTAGCTAGTCTTCTGGAAAATCCTTTTGGCTTTCCAAAACCGTCAAAATCATCAAAATCGGTTTGAAAATGGATTTTTTGCTAAAACTTTTACAAAGGACTCTTTGAGAAAATAGAAAAGGAAAATTTAATGACACTTTTCACCAATTTTCCCAAAGAAAACCCAGTTTTCTTCTTAGCTGGTCTTATCGGGAATCCCTTTGGCTTTCCAAAACCGTCAAAATCATCAAAATCGGTTTGAAAATGGATTTTTGTGAATTTTTTTGCTGAAATCTTGCAGAAGGCTTACTGGAAATGACTCAAATGAAGAATTTCCAGAAACTTTTCACCAATTTTCCTAAAGAAACCCCAGTTTTCTTGTTAGCTAGTCTTCTGGGGAATCCCATTGGCTTTCCAAAACCTTTAAAATCATCAAAATCGGTTTGAAATTCATTGAGAAGCGAGGAACTTCAGTGAAACATTCTTGAAGCTTATTTGAAACATTCCTCAAAAGGGTAACTTTGAATCTACTTTTGGACATTTTCTTTTAAGAAAACTAGTTTTGTTGTCTTTAGGGGTCTTTTGGGAAATTTCATTACCTTTCCAAAACCGTCATGTTTATCAAAATTGGATAAAAATTGGATTTTTGGTGAATTTTTGAGTAGAACCTTGCACAAAGTTGTTTTAGGAAGATTTAGAGGAAAATTTTGAAAAGACACTTTTCAGCAATTTCCTCAAAGAAAACCCATTTTTCTTGTTAGCTATTCTTTTGGAGAATTCTCTTAGCTTTCCAAAACCGTCAAAATCATCAAAGTCGGACTAAAAATGGATTTTTAACAGCATTTTTTCCCTTTAGACCAATGTCCTTTTCGATTTGTTACTTTTTGCCCCAGGCCCCCCTTAAAAATGCATAAAATAAAAATGCCTGGTTTTTTTTTTCTTTTATTTGGATTTGCTTTATTTTTCTGAGATGCGCAGAAAAGAAATAAATTATTTTTAAGTAAAAAATAAAACAAATTTCTTACATTTTCTTTTTTTTCTCTCTGTCTTAAGTTTTGAGAATATTAAAGGATGATAAATTCACAATTTTTTTTTTGTTATTTATAAATTAAAAATTAAAAAAAAATTAAAGAAGATATTTAAACGAGTATTTAGGTTTCTTTGTTTTTTTTTGCATTCGGAAATTGATGAAGAAAGGGGTTTATTTTTCTTTTTTTCTTCTTCTCTAATAAATTCTTTCTTTGAAGTTTTGCAAAATTGTCTGTTTTTTTTTTTTTAGAAATAATTCAAAAATTGAATATGTAATCGATTTTTAATTAATTTTTCTGTCTCAGTTCTTAAAATCTTAAAATTCTTGTTACTTTTTTTTTTCTTTTGTCTTGGCTCCTAAAACACTATATTCGTTCAATAAATTTCTCATTTTTATTTTTCTTCCTCCTCTTTTTTTTATCTTTTTATTTATTTATTTATTTTTTTTTATTTAGAAAATTTCAATTCCATTTTTTGGAATGTTTTTTTTAAGTATCTTTTCGTTTTTTTTTTTAGAAGAAAAATCTTGTTTCTTTGATATTTCATTTCCTTTTTTTTTGTTATTTAAATCTTCTAACTTATATTACTGAGTTAAGATTGTTTTTTTTTGTGGTCTTTCTTTCAATAAACTTAGCCATATTTGACTGCCTTTCTCTCTTTTTTTTCTATTCTCTTTATTGCTCAATCTTTGGCTGAAATCTCTCCTTTGAAGACTCCTCAAAGTCCTTTCTTTTGGTATTATTTAATCATGAAGTCTTGGGCTTTTAGGTTTAGCTCTGTCAGTTTAATTTTCTTGGTTTATTTCTCTATTTTCTGTTTTTTTCTATTTATTTTTTTTTAAATTTATTTTATTTTTTTGGATGGATTTGCCTCTCCGAAAACCAAATCTAATCTGCAAATGTGTGAAAAAAATTAAATAAATAATAAAAAAAAATACTAATTAATCATTTAAAAAAAAAAACAATGTCAAAGGCTATTTTGCAGTGCATTTTGGTACAGGTCTTATTTTTTTTTTTAATATCTTTTATTTACTGGATCTTCACTCTTTTGTCTTTTTTTATTTTTTCTTTAAATACAATTAAATTATTACAAAAAAAATTGCAAGGTTCTTTGGTTGTTTACTTATTTGTTTCTCTCAATTTTTTTTCTTCTATTTCCTTGTTCTTATTTGGACAAAGAAGGAGTGTTTTCTTGAGGTTTTTCTTCAAGGTAAGTCCTTAAATAAGTACTTAATATGGACAGAATATTTTTTAGAATATTAAAAACATTTGGTAAAACATAATAATGATACTAATAAAACATTTATTAGTATCAGTGAGTACTATTATATATTCCTTGAAAAATTTAACTTTCAATTTTGAAAATGTAGTGAAATTTTAATTAGTTTTAATAAAAGTTAAATGCAAAAGTGGAAATTCACCTTTTTCAAGGAATATAGTACTCAATGTTGGTCAACAGTAAAATATCAAAATTTTGAAGAATGTTATTTTGATTAAGATTGTTGTGAAAACATGCACCGCTTAAGCATGAAATGGTTAAGACTGTGCTGAAAACATGCACAGCTGTTGGACTTCTTAAAACAGATGGTGCTCGTCAAAACCGGTACAGCTGAGCACAGCTCAAGAATAAAATGGTTAAAATTGAGCATAAGTCCTGTATAGCTCAAACAAAATTGAATCTAAATTTTTAACAGTTTTCTCAATCTTAATCGTTTTATGTTTAACAGCTGTGCGTGTTTTCAGCACAATATAAACCGTTTTATGCTTCAGCTGTGCGGGTTTTATGCACAATATCTGAGAAGTACGAGTTTCATGCAGAATCTGAACCACCTTTTGCCTGAGCTATGCGTATTTTCAGAACAATTTCAATTCAATATTTTGAAGTTTTTTTTTTTATTTTAATTTTAACTCAAAATCTTGAGAGAATATAAGGACAAAATGCATTTCAGGAGCCAAGAGGAGCGCCAAGAAGAAATTAGGCGCCCTCAAAAAGCACCTGAAGGAATTTAAAGTGTCCCTTTTTATCTCAACACGAAATCAGAATAATTAGACGCCCTAGAAAGTGAGAGAATTAAAAAAGCTTTTCTTCAACGCGAAATTTTGAAAGATATGGACAAAATGCATTTTAGGACCAAGAGGAATGCCCTAGAAAGTCTCGTGAAGAAATTAAAAGTTTTTATTTATAAAAACAACATGCAATTTATGAACCAGAGAGTGTCCCAGCAAGATGAATAAAAACAAATAACAAAGTAATAAGGTGGGCTAGATCGGTCTGGTGATGACGTAGATACTTTTTGGAGGTTATGTCAAAAATCATCTGTTCGTGACTGGCGCCAAAATCTCATGCGAAGACATTTCTATAAAATGTTGGGAATATATCAAAATTATTAGTTTAATTGTTAACAGAAATGACGATTATTATCAATTAAACTAATATTTGATGTTGTTTCTGTTTTTCTCATACTTTTTAGCCACAAAATTCCACTGGGCAAAAATTATTTCCACAAAACCCGGCAGACCATACATTGCATGAGCAAATCACAAATGTGTCAGAACTTTCAATACTAATGTATTTTCTTTGGAAAAAACTTAGAATAAGCAAAATGATACAGAATTCTATAAATCACGTAGAATACCAAATTGATATAAAATGTCGAGTTCAGATATTCTAAACAAAAAGCAAATTAAATTTTCTATAATTTCGTAAGACTTCTACAACGATTCTAAGGACTCATAAATCCATTTCCCTATTAAGATTTCCACATTTTTTGTTTTGTGTTAAACTAAGAAAAAAAAAACAAGAAAAATCTTAAAATTAGTTTTCATTGATTTTATTAACAAAAAGCTATTTTATTAAGTTATTCTTTTTCCAACACTTTCTAAAATTTTCCTCTAAAATTGACATCGTTACGTATGTATCAGGAATGAGTTTTTTTTCAGAACTGTCAAGAGCAATTCAGAGAAGAAATTTAAGGTGGCATTTGAATTCTCAACCTTATGGTTCTTTCAGTACAATTTTACGACTATTTTGGATCTTATATGACTTAATTTTTATCCATTATTTTTACATTTACAAGTATTTTGTGATTTTTAATCAATTTTCATGCCCCGAAACCTATAAAATGTCATCACCTGATGAAATTTTGCCAACGAGGGGAATTCACTAAGGCAAAATTGGCATTTTCTCGCCTTTAGCGAGTTTTTTTTTTGAATATTGAAATACTTGAGAGATAAATATTTATATATTCGGAATTTTTAAGAATTAATTGCGTTATTCGCATAATTTCTATTCTGGATTAAAACGTGACCTTTTTTGATCATTGTAGTCTTCATTGTGGTAAAACCCATTCAATTGTTTATTCATGTATGATGTTGTACTCTTTATAAAAGATTTGGCACTTTACCGCACTTTGGAATTATCTCCCAATATTCTGATTCTTGGTCTATTTTTTAAAATTTAAATCATAAAAATATTATCAAATAATTTTTTCACAAAGAGAAAGTTACGCTAGGGAAAATGCTCTCTGCAGTTCAGACTTTACCATCTTTTTCCGGGAAAATCGAAAATTAATCTTAATTTTTGCTACACAAAAAGAATCTGTAATAAAATTGTTGGAAAAACCATTTTATCGATATGGAAACTATAAAATCCGATGTAAAAAGAGAAATGTGGTGCTCCACGACCCCATACATTGAATTTTCCGGTAAGGCTAGCTTGCCTAGAATGCTGTGAATTTTTTTTCTGTATAGTCTATAATTTTTCAAAAAACTTAATAAAATTGAAAATTGACTAAGAAGTGTACAATGAATGCAATTTTTAAACATATTAGCTGCAAAATAAGATTAAATTTTAAAATTTAACAATGGAAAATCGATTTAAGGAAATGATTGAGTTTAATGGCATATATGGACGATATTTTATCCTAGGCAATTTTAATATCATACCCAATGTGGTCATATTAGTAAAAAGATGTTTTTTTTTAAATCAAAATGTAGCATATTATACTTATTTGAAGTTCATTAGCCGAGAAACAATAAATATATTTTCACTTATAAAGAAAATTAATTAATCTTTGCATCATTATTCGATTCTTATTTTTCTATTACAAATGTTTGACAAATCTGAGTTGTCGACACTGTACCAGTCGGGTAAAAGTATCTACGTCACTGGCGGTTCGATCTGGCCCACCTTATACTTGAAACATCTTGGTGTCCCAGAAAGTTTTTGAGAAAATTTAAAGTTTTTTGTTTTATTTCAACGGGAAAATTTTTGAAGAATTATAGGGACAAAATGCATTTTAAAAACTAGAGAGGCGCTCCAGAAAGTCTCTAAGAAAATTAAAAAGTGTTAAAGCAAATTTTGGTACATTATAAGGACAAAAGGCATCGTAAGAACTATAGAGGGGCACTCCAGAGAGACTCGGAGTCTATTTTATTAAAATCGTTTTTACTTCAACATGGAAAGAATAAAGAGTCAGGGCAGACCGCCCCTCCTGCACCCCCTTAGGTCCGCTACTGCTCTAAGATACAATATATACTAAAATTTTTGTCAAAATCGCTTCAGAAACACCAAAACTGCAGTCCGGGCATGACATTTTTGGGCTATTGCTCGGGTCAGGGAGCGTCGAGGGAGGAGTGCAACCCACCGTTGGAAAGGTCTCGACCTCAGCTACAACATACTAAAATTTAAAGAAAAAACATCGTCTAGTTTTCGAAATATTCGATATCGATTAATTGAAAATCATTTTTTTTTGATTAATCGAACCTTTAGTTAAATCGGATGAAAATGGAGTGTCATAAGGGTTATAGCAGAGGAACCAACATAAAAGGAAAAAGTCATTTTTCTGCCTTTGTAGTGTAAGGATTCTAGAATAGTTTCTTTTTCTTAAAAAGAATTAAAAAAAAAACTGGCAAGAAACAGAAAAATTTCCAATTTTCCATCAGTGTTTTTTCACTCAATGTCTTTTGTTCTAAAAAAAAAATTATCGCATTTTTAATATTCATTAGACATCTTGCAACAAAATTAGGCATGAGGAATTCCTCAAGAATAATTAAAATTCCTAAAAATATTAAAAATCAAATGCAATATCAGCCACTTTTTTTAGTGTTGCCAGATTCGAATGCAAAAACGTCTTTTTCCTTTAGTAGTGGTTCCTCTGGTTATAGTGCTCCACGAGAGCTTTCCAAAACACCAAAATTTTTTGCATTCCGATAATTAGATCCGGAGATATGGCAATTTGAAAATTAAATTTTTTGAACCCCTATATCTCAGGTCAGATTTAAAAATTTTCTTTTTAATAATAGCGCCCCTAGCGGTGGTTTTATGAACTTGCGATGTTAGAAGGGGAAGTGGCATTTCACGAGAGCTTTCCAAAAAGTCCTCACTTTTTAAATTCTCACAATTAGAACCGGAGTTATGGCCATTTTAAGAAATTTTTTTTGGACCCTTATAGCTCGGGTCAGGGGGGTCGGAGGGGGTTAAGTTTGGTATCGATCGAAAGGTCTAAGGCCCAGCTATAACATACTAAAATTTGAGCTCGATCGATGCCATAGGGGCTGAGTTATTGAGAAAACAAAAAAATGGGGTATTAAAAATGGCGGAAGGAAGGGTGGGGGGATTGGAGGAGTCAGTGCATTAAGTTGCAATTTTCACCCGATAACCTTTGCCGAAAACCGAAAGTCGATATCTTTTTTAGTTTGGGAGCTATTGAGGTCCAAAAGCGCGAAAGTGGCGAAAACACACTTTGGCAAAGTTTGAGCCCGATCGGAGGACATTTTGTCCTTGGATTTTATCAGGGATTTATGGTACGTGGAGATTGTTAGGAATCTCATCTTATAATATTTATTTCATGCTGGAAAAGCTGGATACTTTGTTTAAAAAAATAAATAAATAAATAAATTTAAATTCATCGTCAGTGTTTGACAGCTGTCAGCTGGATATCAAAGTTTCGGATATCAGAGAGAGCTTTGTGTAATTAATCTTGTTTTTTTTCTAGCAATGAATCGAATAGAAAGAAAGAAAAAAGAAAGTAGTAACTCCGCCTTGGTTCTGCAAACAGGGCGTCCCTGTGTTGCTCTCATGAATTATACCCTTAAGTGAAAATTCTCTGTATTCAGTTAACAATCTCCCCTGTTAAGAATTTCACCTAATAATTTTGATGTTATGATGTAATTTTCCGAAAGGAAGCACGAGAAAATTCTGATCAGGATATTTCTTTTTTGGATATTTTTCACTCGATGTAGGACAAATATCCCAAAGATGCCATTTAATGTTTGGAAGGAGGGCAGGAGATCTGTCCTTACATAAAATACGCACTGTATTTCACTGTACACAGGGAGATATCAGACAATGTCCTGACCAGGATTACTTAGGGGGGCTACCTGAGATTTTTCCACTGAATGTCCTTAATTAAGTACTTAGTATTAAGGTAAATTCATGCTATTTCATTGTCCTTCAATTCCTCAAAATAGAAGCCATTTAAGGCCTTAATTAAGTACTTAAATAGTATCAATTTCTCTCCTTCTCTGTCCCATTGCTATTATTTCTCTATATTCTGCCAAAGTATTTCTTTTTCTCATTCCCTTAAGATTATTTCTGGACAAAATGAATAATCTTCAAAAATTCTAAATTAAATATTCACAAAAATGTATTTATTATCTAATTAATAGAGAAAAGAACTAAAATTAAATAATGCAAATTGATATGATAAAATAAATTACGTTATTTCTTCTTCTTTTTTCTTCCTCTTGCTTATCCCAATTTGAATTAAAAGAAAGAAAAAACAATTTTCTTTTTAAATTATAACATTTCCTAATAAAAAAAATAGTAATAATTATTAAAAAAAAAATACTTTATTAAAAAGTAATCCGATAGCTTTGGTGTTTTGAGAAGTTGAGTGTTTATCAACGTTTTTTTTTTTTCATCTTCATTATTCTTTGTTCGTTTTTCAAATAAATTATTCAATTAAAAAAAACTATATATATATATATATGTAAAGGAAAACAAACGAGACAGTTGAGGTCTTACAAAAAAAAGAACATATTTCTAATGTAAAAAAGGTCTCCAAAAAAAAAATTAAGTACAAAAAAAAGTAATCCATTTGAGTATAAACGGTTCTGTTTCTATCTTCTGTTTTTTTTTTCTTTTCTTTTCTTTTTGTCTCTTAAGTGATCTCAAGAAAAATTTGAGAGTATCGTGGAAGGAATTTTAAAATAATAATAGTATAATAATTAGTAATTATTAATAATATCCGAAATGCAATTTTTTGTTGTTGTTGTTGTTGTTGTCCGATATGCTAAAAGTCCCAGGCGATCATCAAAAAAAATTCAGCGCGCCATCTATATTTCTTTTTTTTTTGTTGGGAAAAAAATTCCAGGAGTATTTGAGCGTCGAAAGTTGCCAAAAAGTCGTTGTCGAGCGGTGTCGTTGGACGATTTCGGCAGCGAGAGACTGGAAAGAATTAAAGAAAAAGACGCCATTTTAATTAAGAAGCTAGAAATCGGTAGATCGGCGATTACATCCTAGGCAGACCTAGGATAAAAGTGAGCAGATGACTGTATCAAATTCAGAATCAACAGGAATTAAAAGTGAAATGGGTACGCTGTTAATTCGGTCCCAAGAGCCCTAAACGGCCTTAAAGACCGTTTACGTAGATTTTCGCACTAACCACAGATCGACAATGGAGCCTAGTACTTCTGACTTCGAGCCTAAATGGACACCTTGTTCCAAAACGTATTAGTACGATCCGGAACAGCCGACCTGGTGCCCAGTTTGAACGTAGTAGAGACCATTAGACCGTCTTCAGACTAGAGGTTTAGCCCAGTTCCCGAGGGTCTCAAAACCTTAAACAGCAACCGATTTTATTGATTTTTCAAAATGTAATACGTCATTTGCCCTTAATAATCCAATCCTAAATCAAAATTTTCCAAAAAATCTTGACTGATAAGATATTAGGGAAGTTAAGCCGTATGGCTAAGCCTTAGGTCTGAAGCCCGTATTAGGGTCTCAAAGCCCGCGATACCTAGACCCCTGTCTTTGTTTAGGTAGTACAGCAATCCATTGTACAAAGATCTGAATGACTAGAAAAAGACATTATCACTCAAAACTCCGGGAACATGGAAGAAGCATCTACACTATGAGGAAGGCGTTCCTGGGGCGACCTACGATCAGCAGATTCTTCCAACACGGGATATACGACAATATGATTAAATTGTAACAGATATATCCCGAAACGATTAATACACTGAGAGAGAAATCCGAAAAAGTTAAAATAACATTCCGGAAATGTTAATTTTACCCTGCAGTATTGATCCGAAATTGGTGTAAATATTACTCTATTTAGGTGTATTAGGGGTTAAAGTTACCCTTTTTTCATGTTATTTCCACTCTTTAAAAGGTGTAAAATTAACATTAAAAATGTTGATATATTTTTACACCTAAAAAGTGTTAAAGTTATGAGTAGAGCTGGCCAAAATATGCAAAAAAAAAAATCTTCGAAATATGCGACATAAAAATGCACAAAAAATCATAAAATATGCAAGAAAAATATGCATTTATTTAATTTATTATTTAGCCAAATAAGAGTATTTTGTAGAACTTTTACATAAAAACCTTTATCTATTGGAAATTTACTTTTTATTAAGATCTGACTCCAGTAATCATTTCACGTATTTTATTTTTTAGAAAGAATTTTCGAGTTGCTTAATAGAAGTACCCTTTGAAAATGCACTATTTTATTGCTTAAAGCAATATAATAAGTATGGCAAGATAGCTTCAAAAAATCTTCAAATGCGTTTATCTCAGAACTTGCTGTCTAGATTAAGATTTTGGTTTTACTTCAAAATAAATTTGGTATGTTTTTATTTTGAGCCAATAATAGATAAATATAAAACCAGTCGACGGATTGAATACGATTTAAAAAGAAATTAAACAATGTCTGTTAATTTTGAAGTAGTTGAATACAACATTTAATAACTACCAATCTTATTTCAGTATTTGAAATTTAAAAATGTGCTCTTTTAATTTTTAACTTCCTTTGTAAAATATGACAATTTTCCGGTTAGGACACAGAACTCCTAAGCTTATATTTTCACAAGTCGATTTTAGAAAACGCGCACATCTTAAGCATAAAGAAAAAGGTTAATATTATACAGCAAATCCCAACTGCCTGAGCATGAACGACCTTAGTTGTGTGTAAAATAACACGCACAAACCAATTACAAAACGGTTTAGATTGCGCTTAAAAACACGAACAACCTAAAGATAAAACGGTTCAGATTGTGCTTAAAATCACGCACAGCTTAATAGTAAAACAGTTGAGATTGCGCTTAAACTCACGAACAGCTCAATGATAAAACGGTTAATGCGCTTAAAATTACACAAAGTTCAATCATGAAACATTTAATACGCTTAAAATCACGCACAGCTCAATGATAAAACGGTTAAAATTGCGCTTAAAAAAGCGCAAGCGTGATTTTAAGCGTATTGATCGTTTTATGATGGAGCTGTGCGTGATTTTAAGCGCATTAACTGTTTTATCATTGAGCTGTGCGTGATTTTAAGCGCATTAACCGGTTTCTGATTGAGCTGTGCGTGATTGAAAGCGTATTAATCGTTTAATGATTGAACTGTGCATGTTTTAAGCGCAATCTTAACCATTTTACGTGTGTGTTGTGCGTATTTTTAAGCACATTCTTAACCGTTCTATGATTGAGCTGTGCGTATTTTTAAGCTCAATCTGAACCGTTTTATGATTGAGCTGTACGTGTTTTAAAGCGCTTTCAGAAAAAAACCGATCTAAGGATTTCTTGTTCTTTTAGAATATGATATACAGAAAACGTAATTGAACATCATTTCGTCCTTATACAATAACTTCGATTCATTCCTTCTATCAATTTTTTCAACGTCAAATTTTAAAGAAAAACATTTAAAATTATTTTACAGATAAAAAATGGACGAAAAATACATTGCAGAACCGGAAGTAAGGCTTTTTCACATAACTAGTTTATAATGCGACTCGAAATTATTGAGTTTATAAAGCATTTAACGCAAAAAAATTGCCAAAATAACAAAAATCGAAACACTGTTTTCGTGGCACGTACAGAGTATTCACTTCCGGACAAAACGAAAAGATTGACAAAATTTCTCAATCACGTTAACAGACGCTACTCTCGGGTTTGTACATATTTTGTAATATTTTAACACTAATTTCACTCCATTTTTGCTAAAATATCGCGGAAAACTTAGAAAGGAGAATGGTCAAATCCGGTCCCGGAATCGCCACGAACGAGACCTATGTCATTGGATAGACATTAGTATAAGTAACAACTTTTGTTTCAGGACCAATGTTCTAAACCATGGGAGGAACAGTTCTAGAGCATAAAAACTATTTTTTAGAATGATCAAATGTATATGGGCGATGATTCATCCTCATACGAAGGTAGGAGTAGGTGCATTTTGAAGATTTTGATATAAGGTTAAAAAATGCCGGGACCCAGAACGATAAACGCTGGGAGTCCTTGTAAAAAAGGCCTTTATATCCTTGTAAAAAATTGTTGCTCTGAGTACGAATTATACAAGAACTGCTAAAGTGATCTTAATGAAATTCGGCACAGGATCAGTGTATGTTTTAAACATTTTATTTATTCATACCACCCGCTCCCTCCACCCCCTATTCTGATAGTCCTCATACAAAATGGGGTCACTTTACCTTATAACTCCTTTCTAAGAAAAGGTAGCAAGCTGAAATTCAACAAGGGAACAAAACTTATGGAGGACTTTTCAACAATAATTTTCTAGATTTTATATGCATTTATAGACATCTAGTCAAATTACAGCTTTCTGTCTCTTCTTAGAAAGGCCTTGTAAGGTAAAATAGTCTTATTTTGTATGGGGGCAACCAGAAGGGGTGATGGACGAAGGGTTTGGTCTATATGATTAAAAAGTTTTCTTTAAGACTTGTTCCAATGCTGTATTTCAGTTTTCTATCTTTTCTCAGAAAGGAGTTATAAGGTGAAATGCTCTCATTTTGTATAAGGGCTACCAGAACGAAGGGTTGAGGGAGGGGGTGTTATGAATAAATAAAAAGTTTGAGTCATACAGTAACCCTATACCGAATTTTATCAAGATCAGTTTAGTAGTTCTTGCGTAATTCGTTGTCAAAACAGCGATTTTTCGGAAGGATAAAAGCCTTTTTACAAGGACACTCAGCGTTTATCGTCCTGGGTCCCGGAAATTTTTCAATCTTATATCCGAGATGAAGACGAGAGAATGATTCGATCGTTCCCGGGAGATATTCCGGGTCTCTTCTGTCAGAGAAGAATTCCCTCGTCTTCTATCTTCTCGGCTTCTTCTCCTGTCCGAAAAGAAGCCTACGGAAAGGATGAGGATGACCCAGACTGAAAAGTCTTCAAGGATGGACGTCTCCTGAGTCAGGCCAGGAAGAGCTACCATCTGGCAGAGGTGTCAGTGACACGTACTCTGCCGAGAGACCCCCTAGATGCCCTAGATGCAACTGACCTAGATGCCTGGTAGGCCCCAGAACACTCAGGCCGGAAGTCAAGAACCTGCCCCAAGGGGCATTTGATATCCAAATAATGTATGTCTCAAATGTAACCAACATATTTTCAACGTAATCGAGCTATTTCTTAAAAATATAATGTATGAACACAATCGATGTATATTATCTGAAAATTATGTACGTTGAATGCCAGTATAATAACTTGACTAAAAAATGTATAGAAAATATCGGTTATTTTCTATTAATACATGTAATAAATTTCGTTTGTTAAATTCAATTCAATTCAATTCAATATATTTCTCCTCAAATAATGCTTGGTTGCGTCTGCCGCCGACTTACCACGACCGATCTCATCAGGTAAACGGCAGAAACCCTGAATCACAGATCGTTTAAGCCAAAAATGTATAAAAGTTTTACAATTTATGTTTACAATTACAATTTAAATTGCTGACGAATGGCTGTCGTTGCGTGAGGAAGGGGCAACAGAAGCAAGCATAATGAGGGATTATGAGTATCAGCTTGGCCAGAAAAAGGCACAGTTTCCAGTTAATATTTTGTTATTTTCCCTTAAAATTACGTCCAAATATTTTTAGATCTATAAACAAGTCATAATATAATCTATTTTCTAGTGAAAATGTATAAAACTATGTCAAAAATTTCTAAAGTATATTTATCTTACATATTCATGCTATTATGTTCACATAATGTCGTGAAATTGTATAAACATCATGTTGTGGTATATTTTAGTTACATTTGCTCCATAAAAGACACAAGTTATATACAACTTGTCTTCTTTTTGTATGACGCTGTCAGATTGTCAAAATCTGCTTTATTTACTAAGCAGAGGTTCATTTCTGAGTAAAAAGTTGTGATAAAAAGTGATGTTTATTATAAATTAAAGTATTGAAGTGTACCAGCGTGTACAGTAAAGTCGAGCAGACACATCGAAGAGATCAAATTTGACAAAGTAAGGACAATCGATTGAAAAATAGTGAATTAATACTGTATTTGTGAGAGATAACATTTTGTTTCTTTAATTGCAGTGTAGCGAAAGTACAAGCATTAAAACAAGTTCCTGATCCTCTGTCGTGAAACCAAATTGCAGAAAGAGTGTTCAGAGTGCAGAAAGTCTATCAAATGCACAAAATTTCAGTGTTTTGACATTGTTTATTTATTTACAGTACTGTCTCTCTATATGCACACTCTCTATATGCACAGCTTTTGTGTCGGTTGCATTCAAAATCAATTTGTTTACATTTTAACAAAGTACTAAAGAAAATTATTTTCTTCGTAACTAATTTTTCTTGTTTTTAATTTTCTTAATTTTATTTTTTCTGTCTCATATTATATTTAAAATAACACGGGAAATTCTGAAACAATAAAAAAAATGATAATTTATTAAAAGAAGGAGAAAAACCGTTGGGAATTTCAAAAAAAGTTGTGCATATTCAGAGAGAGAACTGTCAAAAAAAGTACCCAAACTGTGCATATAGCGAGACAGCACTGTATTTTCTTTATAGCATTTATAAGCAATTTATTCCTCTAACATTCCTCTAACAATTCTGAAGTGATATTATTTATACAAGGAGTCTGTAATGTAAACATATTGTACGACATAATGTAAATATAATCACAAAAATATGTAAATACGTGTTTTCTTCTATATTTCTTATTTATTCAGGTTATAATATCTTTGATTTTATTTTATATCGGAATGAAATGAAAATTATGGCGTGGAAAATTATAGAAAATTGGCAACACTAAACCCAATTTCATTGAGAAATTGTGCAAAAAATATTTGTGTGTATCAATATTTGTCCACAATTGTGTGTAAAGTGATGTTCTATCAATACACGCAGTAAAAATCTGACATCCATAAGTTTTTTCAATGATACGATGGAAAAAGCAATGAATTTATTCAATTTTCTTTTCTTTAATTTCTTAGCTTCCCTTGAGAATTTCAGGTTGGGAATGAAATTTTGTTCACTAATATTGTGTCCCTTAACGCGAAACAGTCGTTGCATTAAATCTTCATACGCAATAAAAGTTCACGAGTCACAGGAAATCTTACTGAATCATTGATGATAAATAAATTATTCATTTGAGGAAAATGTTTAAGTAAGTCTTAAATGAAAATGGAAAAGAAATGACAATTCTACGATCAGTAGTTATAAAATTGATATTGTATAGTGATTATATTTTATTTAGTCATAATCGATACATTTTACCGTTCAAGATGACGTGATTATATCTAAAATAAATAATTGTTATATTTATGATGCAAAAATTCCCCATTCACTCAAATATGGACCTCTTTTATACAGTTATATAGAAGAAATATGTAAAGTCTTCGCCATCGTTTTCGTATAGATGTCAGACATCTCTACTCATTTATAGCGATAAATGCTCCTTGGGTGAGGCCAACGAACGAAAGATTTGGTCCTTCTAGAGAGGATTACTCAGGGCGAGTAACAACCCCGTAAAAGCAAGATAGACCCCGGTACACTCAGGTGAGTGATACAAGATTGAGTAACCGACCCTAGTCTGAGAAGAAGAAGAACCTGAGGCTAACGAACAAGTGATCTAGTTACGAAAGGTCGGAATTTTTATAGGGGTCAAATATTTCTCTCTTTATGATTCACAATGATTGCACCTACGTAATACTAGGTTTCTGGAACGAACTGATATAAGGACATTAAGTAAGTAACAATCCCGATCTCTTTGGAATCGAACTCTGTTCCGGACTCACTACTTAGCCCTCCGGCCTGGCCATTCGAGGAACTCGACTCAACAAAGGCAAGGATAGAGGTTTTCTTATTCTAGAGGGCCTAGGGGCTAGGGTATCTTTAGTCTACGTTCCCAAGGGTATCTCACTCCTTACCGTTCACTTGCTGAGAAGGCCACCTGGAGCACTGGAACCGTAGGTGTAGGATGAATAGGGAGCCCCACCGTACTGTTGATAGGCCCCAGGAGAACTGTAGGCGTAGTCTGAACTTGGTACAACGGAGGCAGCTGCACCTGACAAATCATTTATATTCCATTTAATATCTTCCAGTTTGGGAATATCTTTGTTTTTTATTTTGTTTTTGAAAGGAGAAATAGAACCAAAAATTAAAAAAAAAAATTAAAAAAACAAAAAAAAACCTTGAGGATAGTGAGTAAAACTGGGAAGCATCGTTGAGTAGCCGGGAGTTGAGGGCTGTAGGACAATGAGGGATGAATCATGATCATCTGGATCTCCTTGGCCATTTGTCGGGGCAGCCGGTGAACAATTGTCAGGTGGCTGTGAATCTGTGGCTGATACCAAGGTCATTGGAAGGTCAGGTGATGCATTACCAGCTGTTTCTGTACTCATAACCACCCCAATGTGACTCAGTGGTCCAAATTGATGAACTACTCCCGATTCTTGATTGGCTGCACGGACATCTTCTTTTATTTTTTTTTAAATTTATTCTTTCTTTTTTACAAAAAAAGCTGAACCCTTTTTTCTGTGTGTGTTTGTGTGCTCTCTAAACCAAAATTATGCGTGCTGGGAAAATATTTTGTGAAATTACAATAGATAGATAGCACAAGGACCCACTACCGAAGCACTTTTATTATATATTTTTTTTTAATTTTTATTATTTATTATTATTTTTTTTAAAGGCAGACTAACTCACCTGATATTTGGTAGGGAGACATTGAGGGATCAATTAGATTTCCCGCACTAATTTTCATTTCTTGCATTGCAATTGGTGCTAAGGGAGTGATGGAATTAGCTAGAGGATT